>NC_044904.1:35926606-36064401 GCF_001633185.2 Quercus lobata
AGGTTTTTTTAAAGAAAAAAAAAAAACAATTTAAGGTTTCAATTGAGTTAGATTTCTATTGACTCAATATTTTGAAAGTTTTTTTTAAAGGCAGGAGAAAGAATGTGAAACCCATCTATATATTTTTCTTTAAAAAAATGAAAAATAAATTATCATTCTACAATTCAAGAAATTAGTTTTTGTGAGTGCACCCACATGTAAGAAAATAAAAAAATTAATATAACATCATTAAACCAAACCTTTAAACTTAAGCTTAAACTTTTGTCTTGTCTTGTTTTGTTTTTTTTTTTTTTTTTTTTTTTTTTTTTTTTTGTGAATTAAACTTTTGAGTTAAGTAGCCTTCTCAACCACAAAAAAAGAAAAAAAAATTACATTAAAGTCTCATTTGGATTCTCCCC
This sequence comes from Quercus lobata, assembly GCF_001633185.2. Lineage (NCBI taxonomy): Eukaryota > Viridiplantae > Streptophyta > Magnoliopsida > Fagales > Fagaceae > Quercus > Quercus lobata. The sequence goes on from NC_044904.1 coordinate 35,927,005, forward strand.
AAACTATATACTCTTCCTCAAAATATATAATGGGATATTAATTATGGTACGTCATTCCAACTCGAATGATGAGAAACTGTTAGGAACCCGATGGTTCCTAATGGAGATTGATGGGAATTGTAGGGGAATGGATGGGGATTATAGGGAAATTGACTTAATTCGAGGTAATCACCCTCCATAGAGAAATAGAGAGATTAAGAGAGATGCACTAATGCACTAACAAATTGGTTTATTCTTCATTGATATCTCATATTGGATTACAATCATGTATTTATAGGAGACTAGCTCTAATCTCATTGGCCCACATAGCCTTATCCTATTGGTTCTATTATTCCCCATGTGCATTAACAATTCCAACATGTGCTAAATGTGATTAACATGCTTGGAATTGTACCTAACTAACTAACTACCTAACTAACTAAATCTTAATACAACAATTATTATCCATATGCTTATAGCATTCCTAACATTTCCCTCCCCTTGAAAACACCTTGCCCACAAGGTGTTGCTTGAAATGACACCTTCATGAGGGGAAACCGACCACTAATCCAATACGCCAAGGCATTTTGATCGTCAAAAACATCAAATATTTCCAAGCATTTGACCACAGCCCAAAATAGAGTAGTATAATCTGAAAAACCAGCAGACTTTATACCAACACTCATTGAAAATCCACATTGTGCTTTAGTGTTGTCCTCTGCATCAAACAATGAGTTGTAGCAACAGCCAATGTGAACAGGAGCATTAACTTCTTTGCATTTCCATTGCAAAGCACATGTAGATGCATAGTAATCATATTGCCACGTTGACCCTATAAAAGTTGCATTGCGTTGCCACCTTTGCTTTCCTTGTGTTGATAACATTGTGAATAATTTTCTTTCTAAAGACAATTCTTGATGCCCTTCCACGTGCTCCAGCCTAAGGAAACCAAGACTTCCATCATTAGCAAGATACATCTCATTATATGGAAAAGCAATGCTAGGATTGGAACCTTGGCACTTCCCACTATTGTCACCAAGAACGTGAATGTAACCAAGATGATCCTTCAGAACTACTTCTTCAATGGAACCCATCTGCCTTAAGACATGTTCATCCATATGCTCAACTTCAAAACCAATAAACCGTGAACCAAGTGACACATCTTCAATTGACTCTTCACGTGTTGATGGTGAAATTGACCTCTTATTTCTATCCTCACGTTCTCTACTCCTTGACCGTCTCCTTTTCCTTGATTCTTCATAACGTGATTTTGATGACTCCTTCCTCACTAATTCCTTTAAATCAAGAAACTCTTCAAGACCAACCACATCTTCACTGTCAAGGACAATTTTTGTTGATTCAACAACCTGAAACTTTTCACTTGTTCCTTCAAGAAGTTGAAACTCTTCTTTGGACATGTTTTCAAGATCCTCTTGCACTCTTGAAAGTTCTTCCTTTATGGCCATGTTAGATTCAACCAAGGCCTTCATCTTCTTTGAAATATCCTTGGCTTCTTCTAAGGCTTTGTTCAACATTCCTTGTATTTTTTTCAAAAGTTTTCTTTGATCACAATTGCTCGTCTTTGGATCAACGGCTCTGATACCACTTGTTAGGAATACGGTGGTTCCTAATGGAGATTGATGGGAATTGTAGGGGAATGGATGGGGATTGTAGGGAAATTGACTTAATTCGAGGTAGTCACCCTCTATAGAGAAATAGAGAGATTAAGAGAGATGCACTAATGCATTAAGAAATTGGTTTATTCTTCAATTGATATCTCATATTGGATTACAATCATGTATTTATAGGAGATTAGCTCTAATCTCATTGGCCCATATGGCCTTATCCTATTGGTTCTATTATTCCCCATGTGCATTAACAATTCCAACATGTGTTAAATGTGATTAATATGCTTGGAATTGTAACTAACTAACTAACTAACTACCTAACTAACTAAATCTTAATACAACAATTATTATCCATATGCTTATAGCATTCCTAACAGAAACTTGTGTTGGATTAAAGCAAGTGACAAGATATCAACATTTCATATTTTGATTACGACTTTAGAGGGATTGAGGCAACTGGTGAGTCATGTATTTCTGTGACACGAGTTGTTGTGTTTGACTAATCTTAGGTAATGATTAGGTGAACATTTGTGTTAGACCTAGGTGATTGGTGAAATGTTAGCACTTAGCACCTCACATTTAGATTGTTGCTTAGAGAGAATCATGCAATTAGTGAGATGTCAGCACCTCACATTTATCTCTATAACATGAGTTATTATGTTAGGCTGATCTTAGGTAGGGATCAATGTGTCTAAAGGCACATTTTTACAACAGGGAATGTTATTAGGCATTGGTTACATTGTGAAGGTGACTATCAAAAAAAGTTAGAAAAGGGTATCAGTAATTACATGTGATACCATGGAATGGGGTGGTAAATAAGCTTTTCTAACTCATTAGGAATTAGGAACCTTATATTATTTCCTACTAGGGAGTCCTATCCTTCTCACTTATGGTGAGCTTCCTCTCTCACAACTGGTGAGGTTCCCACTTCTCACTTAGGCGAGTCTGACTTTCTTTCTCAATGACTAGTCCTATCGAACTCTTTCTTCTGAAGCATGGTTTCAGACTTTATAGAGAGGGTACAAAACATAACTCTGATTAAGGAAGAAGGGGAGGTGATTAAGGTAGGAGGAACTCACAAAGGTAAAATTTTTGAAAAATGTTCACTTGGTCTACTTGGACTTTTTCTCACACCACGTTCTTACAACCAAAGTGCTGCCAAATCACTAATTAGGTCTGTATGGAAGATGGATTCTGATCCAAGGATTGTGGATGTGGGAGATGGACTATTTCAATTCAAGTTTACTTTAGAAAGTTACCTGAAATGGGTCCTCAACAATGGCCCATGGAGTTTTGAAAATCACTCATTGGTCCTTCGGAGATAAGAGATGGGTATGACGGCTAGGACGGTTACCTTTAACTCTATTCTTTTATAGGTTCGGGAGGGCTTACCATTCAACTTAATATCCGAGGAGGCTAGTAGTGACATTAGTGGTGGATTGGGGAATGTAGTGGAGATCGATAACAAGGTTTTCTTGTCTAAATAAGCCCGTTTCATCAGGGTCAGGGTTGAAATACCTCTCGATAAACCACTATGTCGAAGTGGAGTGGTAGTTAACCTTGAAGGTGATGAGGTTCGTGTTGGTTTCAAATATGAATGTTTGGTTGGCTTCTGTTATCAATGTGGCAAAATTGGTCACGAGGCCAGGGATTGTTTCAGCCCTAAGGATCAAGACCAAAGAGTTTTTCCGTATCAAGAATGGCTGAAGGCGGGCTTCTGCTGGTCAACAAGGTACTCTGATAGAAGGAATAGAAGATCATTGCAAAGAGAAATAGGGAAAAATGGGGATCATGGCACTAGGGTTCCGCCATGCACCACACAAATGCTTTAATCAAGCAGCACTGGGGTTCCAACTAGCACTGATTCTAGACAGGGAAACGTTACGAATTCTTCAAATTCACAAGGGGTAAAGATAACGGATGCTGCTAGTCATGCATTAATGGACAAGTAAATCTCGAGATTTTCTTTTTCTCCTTAAAAGGAAACCAAATTATCCCATGATGGGGTGGATGTGAGCATGTAAATGTATATTCAAGAATTTGATGTGATGATAATAATTAGCACGTATTCCAAACCCTTGGAAAAAATTGGAAAACTTGGAAATGTAAATGTACATGGAAATGGAAAACTTGGAAGAATCTAATATGATGTGAGCATGCAAATGTACATGCAGGGAAAACTTGAAAAAAATTAGCACGTATTCCAAACCCTTCTACTCTTGCTAGTCTTGGGGGTCCAGTTATCGTGGGTGCAAAAAGAGATTTCCAGGGAAGTGAATTGGATCAAGATGAGGATTAGGTGGATGGGATATGTAAGGGTGGTAAGCAAGGCAAGTTTGTGGCAAATGAATTTCCAATGGCAGAGGCTGATAACCAGCCCCGCTGAGCCCAATGAATCTCTTAAGCTGGAACTGTCGTGGACTTAGGAACCAAATGGCAGTTGATGTGCTCTCTCATATAGTGAGGGATAAAACACTTAAGGTTTTGTTTTTGATGGAGACAAAACAATTTGTGGAAGAGATGTGGAGGATACAGGCTAATCTACCCTACCTCTGTATGTTAGCTGTTCCAAGTTTACGAAGAAGAGGTCGTTTGGCTCTTCTATGGATAGAAAATGTGGACTTGCACATACAAACTAACACACCGAATCATATTGATGCTTTAATTTCAAATGATAATTCTCTTTGGAGGTTTACTAGATTCTATGGGTGGCTTGAGGAGTAAAGGAAACATGAATCATGGTAGTTGCTTAAACATCTTCACTCTAGGAGTTTGGTTTCGTGGTTATGTTATGGAGATTATAATGAGATTTTAACCGTGGAGCAAAAGAAAGGTAGACTTCCTCGGCCTCTAAGGCCGATTCAGGAGTTTGGGGCAACCCATTTGCATTATGGGCTAGTGGATTTGGGTTTTCGAGGTAATATTTTCACTTGGAGCAGTGGACGTTTAGGTGATGATTTTTTGCAACTAGTGACTGGAAAGCCCTCTTTCCTTATACCAAAGTTACTCATCTCTAGGCATCCTATTCAAATCACGTGCCTATTCTCATATTAACATCATAACCCACCAATCCTAGGAGGAGGAAGAAGCTACCAAGGCGTTTCAAAGTAAAGTGGACCTTTCATCTAGATTGTGAAGGAGTGATCCGTGAGGCTTAGGGGATGGTTGTTCTTAATGGGAGCCCAATGTTTAGATTATTTCAGAAAATTAAAAAGTGCCTGCTAGCCTTAGTAGATTGGACTAGAATTACCTTTGGGAATTTTAAAACAAAGCTACAAGAGAAGTAAGCACCACTTGAAGAACTATCACTGCAGAATAAGGCCGACCACATCCAAGAATCAGAGCCCTGAAATTGGAAATCAACACTATCCTACACCAAGACAAACTCTTTTGGCGGCAAAGGTCTCGATTCATTTGGTTACCTACAAGGGATAAGAATATAAAATTTTTCCATCAATGGGCTAGCCAACGGCGCTGTAAAAATCATATCTTTGGTGTTTAGGATAAGGATGGAATTTGGCGTACATTGGAGGATCAAATTGCAAAGGTTGTCGAGCAATATTTCCATGAGCTTTTCACTTCAGCAAATCCTACGAATATGGGGAGTGTACTAAATTCGGTGGATAGACTTATTACCCTAGATATGAATAACTCTCTACTATGGAGGTATACATCAAATGAGGACAGAAGGGCTCTACTTCAAATGCACCCCTCAAAATCTCCTAGCCCTGATGGTATGTCCCATTTTTTCTTTCAGAAATTTTGGAATATTGTTAGTCTTGATGTAACTAAGGCTATCCTTTCAGCTTTAAATTCTAAACATATGTTGCATAAAATGAATTATACTCATATTGTGCTAGTTCCAAAGAAGAATGATCCTAAGCAGATGTCAGACAATAGGCCTATAAGTTTGGTAAATGTTGTCTCCAGAATTCTATCTAAAGTGATTGCAAAAAAATTGAAGCTTGTACTGCCAAATGTTATATTTGATGCCCAAAGTGCTTTTGTTTCTAATCGTCTGATCAATGACAATACCACAGTAGCTTATGAGTTGTTACACAGGATGAGGAATAAGAGAAAATGCAAGGTGGGGCAAATGGGAGTGAAATTGGACATTTGCAAGACTCATGACCGGGTAGAGTAGGGCTTTTTGCAGAATATTATGCTAAAGCTTGGCTTGGATCATAGATGGGTTAATATGGCCATGGAGACAATCAATACAACACCTTACTCATTCCTTATCAATGGGGAACCTAAGGGTTTTATTACTCCTACAAGGGCAATAAAATGAGGTGACCCACTTTCATCATATTTGTTTCTTCTATGTACTGAAGGTTTGTCTACCTTATTAAGGAAAGCTGAAGAGACCTGACTACTCAAGGGGGTAATGTCCAGTCAACATGGGGTTTGTATTTCTCATCTTTTGTTTGTTGATGACAGTCTTTTATTCTGCCAAGCAACAGTGGAAGAATGTCAAAGACTGTTAGATCTCTTGGGCAAATATGAAGCAGTATCTGGACAGACAATTAATAGACAGAAGACATCTCTATTTTTTAGCAAGAATACAAGGAAAGAAATGAGGAATGACATTTAGCAAATGTTGGGGGCTCAAGTCATGACTGAATGTGAGAAGTAACTAGGTCTCCTAATGCCTAGTGGGAAGTCAAAGGCGGGGACTTTCAAAGAGATTCAAGAAAATATCACAAAGAGAGTGATGAGATGGAAGGAGAAATTTATTTCAAAGGTAGGGCGAGAAATCCTTATCAAAACTGTGGCACAAGTTATTCCAACATATTCAATGAGTTTATTCAAGCTTCCAAAGGCCAGTGTGATAATATTAGATTGGAACAAGTTATGCACTCTAAAGAAGAAAGGGGGGAATGGGATATAAGGCCTTCATGCTTTCAACCTTGCTATGCTCGCTAAGCAAGCATGGTGTCTAATTCATAACAACGGGTCACTTTTTTACAGGGTGTACAAGGCAAGGTATTTTCTGAATACCTCTTTCTTGGATTTTGAGTTAGGGAATAATCCATCGTTGGTGTGGCGTTCACTATTGGCTGCTAGAGACATCATTCATGCAGGGTCATGGTGGAAAATTGGGGGTGGCAAAAAGATTTTAGTGGCAACTCACTCTTGGCTACCTCATTCTCCTATCTTCTTGAATGCACCATCAATGGATATGAAAGTCTATGACTTAATAGATGAGGACACTCGGTAATGGGATAGGGGAAAGCTTTTTGCTACCTTTGATCATTGACCATGTGAGGCCATACTAGCTCTACCCCTTAATCACCAAAATTCCCAAGACAAGCTAGTTCGGATGGAAACAGAGCATAGAAGTTCATGGTCACCAGCGTATCAGGTGGCTCTTCGCCTAAAGCACCCCAATCATGCCGAACACTCATCAGTGCAAGCTTACAGTTCCACCTGGGGAAAAATTTGTAAGCTTAATGTGCCACCAAAAGTCTGTACATTCCTATGGAGGGCTTGTTCAGGATGCTTACCCACATGGGAGAATTTGGACAAGAAACGGGTAAGAGTTGAAGCAATCTATGAGCTGTGCTGCCACCATTTTGAGATAACTAGTCATGTGTTGTGGGAGTGTCCATTTGCGAGGAATGTTTGGGCTTTGTTCAAAGGCACCATCCAAAAATGCATCAACGACACTAGTGACTTCTTTCTCCTTTTCAAACTGATGCAGTAGAAGCTTAGTCCCCTTGAATTGGAGGAATGGGCAATCACGGCTTGGATGATCTACCATTTGTTGGGAGATAAACACCTAGGAAATATAAGATATAGAGACATACTTAATCCGAAAGGCCTTAGTGTGTCTCAATTATGTTATGATCTCAGCTATGTTATATTAACTACTCATTTTTCTCATTATTATTCAATGTGAGACTTCATTCACACGTGTATACCCAACACAACACACAAAACTAAAATAGTTTTTATGTAATTCCACCTCTTTCTTCTTGTTATCTATCATTGTGGAAGTTGCAATTGAGCGCCACCCCAAGTTTGGATAGTTAATCAAGGTGTTGTTGGATGTCCTTCAATGCGACAATGACCAATCTTAACCATTACTAATAGTAAAGTACTAATCAAAATCCTCATTTTATGATATTAAAAAAAAAAAAAAATCAACAGTTATAATAAGAGATAGAAAGGATTTGAACCATAAATACCTATGTATAAAATACCAAAAAGTGTAAATTAAAATACATGATTCTTGGCCTCTCTTTATCATGTTGACTTTATTAAGGTTTTCTTCGATTTTCCTTACTTTCCATCTCCACCCAATAAAAGGGGCTTTTGTTATTATGACTTGGGCTTCTAAGTGCTATTTAGAACTTTTGATTGGAATAATTATCCTCTAAAATTTAAGTTGATGAAAAATTAAACATTCTATTGTTATTTAATTTTCCTAATGCAATTAATCAATGATATATACTTTTTTTTTTCTTCGATAAATTCGATAGTTACAATAGGGGAGGAGAGATTAAAATGCTAAATGTCTTTCTTGGAAACACCATAAAATGCCAAGTAGTTGAAATACAAAGCTTTTGGCATGTGATATGTAAATATTAATAATAACATTTAAAAATCATTGACAAAGTAATATAAATTATATGTATATCAAATGATTTAATCCACTGGTTTTTATTTTTCAATTATGTGAGGATTATGTGATTCAGATTGGTGGCTTAAGTACACGGAGGAACCCTTAAGGACTATATTTTTATAATAAGAGTGAAGTACAAATTCTTGTTACAATGAACCCAACATGAATATATTATAGGCTAAACCCTAAACTAACCATATGATAATTATGGTTAATAAACTTGTAGAATAAGTATAAGATTTGACTTGCGCACAAAGTAGAATTAGTTAGCCATGAATTTATACTACATTGATTATATAGTTGTTCTCAACTCATAATTGCATAGTTGTGGGAGGTTACCACAAGAAATTAAGGGTCCGTTTGGATTGAAGCGGAGGGAGGGGGAGTAGATTTGAGTAAAGTAGAATTAACTCAAAATTAGCTTATTTTCAACTAACTCTACTCCACTCTCCCATTCTCCCCCTCAATTCAAAAAGGCTATAAGTTTGTACTGAGATAGATGAATGTAATTCCCCATTGCTGTCTTTGCTAATTCTTGAGTGACCATGCTCACCATTACATTTTACGCGTTAGGAGCTGGCACAGAAGACTAAATTGATCTTTTTACCTTTTTTGTTTTGTTTTGTTTTTTATTTATAATATCTTTTTTACCTTTTTCATGTACAATGTTGGCAGCATCATCAACTGGCTTTTTAGGGACAATAATCACATGCATGATTGACTTATCAAAGACTCTTGACTGACTTATAAAAAAGACTAGGGGGTGTATGGTACACCCTTTCAAACAACAATTTTCAGTTTTTAAACAACATTACACGTACACCAAAGTCTACCCTTTAATATTCCTTAATTACTTAGTATAGCTTTTGCCATGGATCTTCAAACGAGTTCTTCTTTTAATACAACAGGTGGTACAACCAAATTTCTTTGCTAGAGATAGGGTCCTTCAAGTCCTCAAACAAGTTCTTCATTTTAAAAGTGAAAATTTTAGACCCTCCAAACAATTTATACTATGAAATTAATAAGCTTATTGCATGAGTTTATTATAAATTCTCCGCAAATCTAAGTGAAATAGTTAACATGCAACATAAAATTTTTGATAATAAAGTGGAAAACCAATGAAAAATCTCTTCAATAAAAACGTACCCAATATGGAGGATTATGTTTTAGAAAATCCACTATAAGGAATAGTTATTGTGAGGACCAAAAAATCTATCGACCCAAGCCCACTTAGAACAGTGAGTGGCACAATTCAAAGTTGGCCCAAATCAATAGAATTTGTAAGAGAGGAAAACGAACAACAAAAGGGGACTTGACCCAAGGATCTCAATAGAGAAGAAAATGTTAATCTTATAAAACAAAGGGGGAATCTATCCCTCCCTCAGCTCGTTCGAGGAGGATAAGTTTGTATGGATAGTTACACTGTTCACTCTATTTTTTCTCTCTCTATTGTGCTTATCTCTTTTTGATGCTTCTGTCTCGATCCCCCCATCCAGTGCTCCACCTTTTCCTTATATACCTCTACCTCTATCATATCTCCACCATCCATTTTCACCTAACCTCCCTCCTTTTATGACACTTGTTACTTTTCACATCTGAAAAAGATGGTGGAAGGAATCTGCTTAGTTGTGACTTACACTGTTCAGGTCACTTCCTCATCAATGTGGTTGATAAAGCTGTTGTCTACCATTTAATGCGGATGCAATAGGCTACACCAAACTAGAAGCTTCCCTACTGTCCACTGACCTCTACTCTCTTTAGATTCCAACTCCCACTTAGAATACTACATAGTACCTTGATTCATTTTTTCCCTTCCTCGAACGGCTTTCTTCTTCGGGCCCGTGGCCTGCAGCATTCCCACATCAATGCTGCAACCCTTTAACTTCATCCTCGGTCCTCGGGCTCCTACAATAGCCCCCAAAAATGTTCGCTATTTGTTTATGAGACAAAAGTGAAGTTTTAGTCTCACAGGTAAATTATGCACGTGCCACATGCGTTCCCACGTATCAACATCCTTTCATCTATCCCCTACACACTCTTGATGCTTCGAAATCTATGATCTCGCTTTTATGGCATCAGGCAACTGCCTGTCTCCCCACGTTCTACGGCTCGATCAAGATCCTACGGTCCTTATTTCCCCTCATTTATGGGCGGGAATTTTGCCGCTCACTTTTTCACTCATATAAAAGGAGAACTTAGAGCTGGCTAAGGCTCATTTTGAAAATTCTGATGATCTAAGTTGAAGAAAAAAAAAACTCCTAAAAAGCACTTTCTACGTTCACTCATAGGTATGTTGATTTCCCTGTTTATTCTTTTTCACAAGTTTAACGTTTCACACACCACAAAACTCCATGGGTAGATATTCTAAGTTAGTGGACACGACCAAGGCTAGGGCAGTCTTTAGGGCTCAATATAGGATCCCCAACAGTGTTGAAATCCAACATTGTGAGGAGGGTGAGTGGTTGGTCTTAATCAGACCTCCTGAGTCTGTGGTCATTCCTATGATCGTCTTCATCGAAGGCGGGGTGGAACTTCCCATGGGGAGGGTAACCAGGGACTATTTTATAAACTATAGGTTAACCCCGACCTAATGTTCCCCAAACATCTTTAGGATCCTCGGGTGTGTAGATGCTATAAACCATAGAATAGGGAATAACCTTATCTGGAATGATGTAAACTGGGTATACAACAGCTAGAAAGGTTAAAAAACCAACTATTACATGAAGTGTGGGGTTCTTGCCGTTAGATTGGTCTCCTGCCTACTTGACTCAAGCAAAGGCATGGACGAGGATTTTCTAATTGTCTCGGGAGGCTGGCACGATGGAATGCACTGCCCTACCCAGGAAGGGGAACCAGGTAGTGTTCCTGAGGATCGTGGTCACACATAGGATTTTACATAACCTTAACAATGTTAACAATTTTTTTTTTTTTTTTGGTTTTGGTTTTGGTTACCAACACCCCTTTTTTCTTATCTGGCAGACGAATACCACACCACTCCTGCCAAGCACTTGGTGAATTTTAGGGATTTAAACCAAATTCTCAAGGTGGAGATCTTCCTTTATACGGACGGCTAACTCAGGGTTGCCCACGTCATCCTTGAATACAAGCCCTCCACCAAGCATTTCTAGAGTTCGAAGAACGTTATTAAGGCCAGGGATTCCCGTTTGGCCTTAATTGACGTGGCCGTGCCAAGCTTCTTGTTGTCGAAACCTCCTCCAGAAAAGACTCAGGACGCCCAGCTTCCAACCCCTCTAGCTGTAAGGCTCCTCTACTCCTAAGAGTCGACTGTCCTTTCGGAAAACGAAGACAAGGAGTCCACACCAGAGTCTATTCAAGAGGTGACAGATAGAGATTTTGAAGTCTTTTACCGCACAGACACTCCCGGCACATCACAAGCCCACACTTCAGTAGACATGGGTTTCAATGAGAAAACCCCAGACTTGCTCGCCCTTTTCACAGCCCATGCTAGGGGTTCTACCCTAGTTGTGGCGGTGGTGCCCCAACCACCCACCCCGGCTGCCATACACACGTCTTCTGCTAATGTCGCGGACAAACAAAAAAAATAAAAAATAAAAAAAGCCCAGGGAGGCAAGAGTGCTGAGGGCACCGAGGAATGGGAGATCACACAATCCTCCCACCAGCCCCCAGCAAAAGAAGACTGAATCGAGAAAGGGCAGTCGAAGAAGTCCACATCCACTGGGACTTCTAAGGAGGTTGGAGGGAACCAACCGAAGAAGGCCTCCATCTGGAGGTCCATTTTCACTCTAAGCTCAGGCAATCCAGTTCTGGATGACGCCAACCTAAGGGATCCCACAAAGGGTAGCTCAGGCTTGGTAGGCGAGTGTTTGGAAAAGGCCCTATGTCTGACAGATGACATGGAGGAGTTGAGATCTTTCAGGAAGTGTGAACTCTTTCTTGCCTTAAAACAAGATCTGGCCAAGGTACATGTCCGCCCTTACTTGATTACTTGACAAAATTATACATGCATTGTCTTATGCGTTTTTCCTTTGTGTAGTCTATCCAAGCTGCCTTCATGGCTAAGGAATGGGTGGACCATTCCTTGAAGGTGTCTAGGGACGCTAAGACTAAGCTGGAGGCTACCGAGAGAGCCCACGTGGACATGGACAAGAAGCTCAAGGAGACTTTTGCCCAGCTTGCCGAGGTGGAGAAGGCTCACAGAAATGCTAAGTCTACCCTTAGGGCTATGAGAAACAGGCGACTGATGCCTTGGAAGCCCAGAGGAAGGCCGAAAATAAAATGGCCGTGACGGTGGTGGAGCTTAAGCTAACAAAGAAAAATTGGATGACAAAGCTGCTGAGATGGCCCAGGCCGAGCAGGAAACCTATGATGCGGGCATGACTATGACAGCTAAAAGTCTTACTGCCCAGCTCAGGGATGTTGCTCAGGCCTTCTGCCTAGAGGTGTGGGGCCAGGCTCTGAACATTGCTATGGTCAGTACCGAATCGGAGCTTAGGACTCCAGATAAGGTTTACTACCCCCCGACCTTGCGCTTGGCACCCACTTCCTAGCAGCCTCCAGCAGATCCCACTTTTGCTCCCTCTGTCTCCTCGGACCAACCTACCTCTGTTCCCTCCTCCACTCCAGCTAAGGGCAAAGAGTAGGAAAAAGAACTGCTACCTCCAATTAAGGCGTTGGACGTGGAGGTTGAAGAAGATGTGGCCGAAGTGTCACAATTGAAGAGGAAGAAGAAGGAGAGGGAACAAAAGAAGAAGGGAGCGAAGGAAAAAGAGCCTTTCGCATAGCTTAGCCTTAGACTAGGAAGTACATAGTCAATTTTGTAATAGGTTCAAGTATATATAACGCCTCCCATTTTGTATTTAACTTTTTGCAAATTAATGAAGAGAATTTAGAATTTATTCACTGTTTCTTTAGTCAATCTATACTTGTCAATTTATATCTTGCGTGACTGCCTTTTCTTAATAACAATATCAACATACTAACTTATGAGTTACTCGGGGAATTTCTATATCCATCTACATAACCTGGAATGATTTGAAGTACAATTAAGAGATTGATTCATAGAAATTTTAGGAAGAGATTCAATTGATACTTACCTCAACTTGGATTTGGAATCTCACAGCGAAATCATGAGCACGGGTACCATAGCTTGAGGAGAAGAATTTCAACACTTAGGACGTTTCTTGAAAAATGTTAATTTACCCTAGGCTTGTGACCTGAGAAGCCAGACAAGGCCTAGGTTCTGTTTAACACTTAGAATATTTTCTGCAATGTTAATTTACCCTAGGCTTGTGACCCGAGGAGCCAGACAAGGCCTAGGTTCTGTTTAACACTTAGAATATTTAATGGATCAATTGTTTCAGCAGCAAAAACATCCATAATAAGGTATAACAAAGCAAGACACGAAGGGTAACAAAATTCATTAATAATAATAACACTGCAAATTGTTTACATTCCAGGGGTAGGGAATTACATTCTCATCCAAATCTTCCAAGTAGTAGGCCCCAATGCCAGCAATGGAAGTGATCCTATATGGCCCTTCCCAGTTAGGGCCCAACTTGCCCCAAGCAGGGTTCTTGGCCATCCCCACCACTTTCCTCAAGACCAGGTCTCCGGGAGCCAATGGCCTAGACTTTACCCCCTTATCATATCTCTGCTTAAGTTTCTATTGGTAATATGCCATCTTTACTGTTGCCACCTCTCTTTTTTCCTCGGCCACATCTAGGCTGTCTAGGAGTAAATGGTTGTTCTCTTCAACATTGAATTGATTGGTTCTCAGAGTTGGGAATCTAGATTCAAGGGGGATTACTGCCTCTAACCTGTAAGTCATTGAAAAAGGGGTCTCCCCCGTTAATCCTCGGGGTGTAGTATGATAGGTCCACAACACATGGGGCAGTTCATGCACTCATTTTCCCTTAGTGTCATCCAATCTTTTCTTCAGCCTAGACACTATAACTTTATTGGTGGCCTCGGCCTGCCTATTCCCCTGAGGATAAACAAGCGTAGAATACTCAATCCTAATCCCTAACTCCCTGCAATATCTTCGGAAGGTTTTACTGTCAAATTAAAGACCATTATCTGAGATCACTGTGTGAGGAACTCCAAACCTGGTGACAATGTTCCTCCAGATGAACCTCTTAGCATCCACGTCCCTAATATTGGCAAGGTGCTTGGCTTCCACCCACTTGGTAAAGTAGTCTGTGCCGACAAAGAGCCATCTTCAGTTTCCTATACCTCGGGGAAAAGGTCTTGATAGTCCCGATCATATTACTTTCATCCACAGAGAAAGCAATGGATGAAGTCCAAACCAGGCTTCGCCTCACCCCTAGTGACCACTTGGCGAGGATAAGGCCATCATCACACGATCAATGATGAAGCGTTATGAGAGCACTAATGAGCCTCCATACCATTGAGAAGATATCTCCCCATTAACGCCCCTCAAGGACGTTACATATTTGGGAATAATGTCACCATTAAAACGGATCCAACGACTAGAAGAAAGAAGGAAGCACATATATATATATATACCCATTCATAAGACCTGAAAAAGGCACACAAACTCTAAATTCACAGTGATTGATATTTTGCTATTGTTATTCCTATTCTAGCCATTCTAACTTTAGCATCAGAGGTTATGTGGCAGGCACCACACCGGTGACCCATTTTTCTTCCTTTCACACTCTATTTCTTCAAGGTCGGGTTGACATAGGACGACTCCATTCTGGACGAGCGATCTGGTTGAAGATCTCGAGCATCATCAGTTTGGTACCGTCTGTGGGAAAGACTACTCTTCAGCACCTAGTTTAAGTGTACTATTCCATTCAACTCGCAGGTTTAGATGGAATCCAATGTTAGCCAAGATCCTGCTGCATTAGCCCTACAAATCCAGTCCCTCGCAGCCACTGTGGAAGAACTTACTAGGCAAAACCAAGAGATGAGGCAGCGGTTGCAACAAGAAGAAAATCGCACGGAAATCAACAGAGACGATGATGGAGACAGTCACAAGAGACGGACCAGCACTCCAGAAGAGGCAAACTCAGATCTTCTTAGGGAGATGAGAAACGAGATAAAGGAGCTAAGAAATGCTATCAAGGGAAAGACAGATCAAAGTTTGGATAGAATAGTCAGAAAGACAGACTCACCTTTAGCAGTTCAGGAATGCCCGGTGCACTCCAAGTTTCGTTTACCCCAACTCGAGCCCTTTGACAGACTAAAAGACCCATTGGATCACCTCAATACATTCAAGATGACGATGGGTCTTCAACAACCCCCTAACGAGATTCTGTGCCGCTTTTTTCCCACTACCCTTAAAGAGGCAGCCAGGGAATGGTTCACCAAATTGCCAACGTCATCTATTGATAACTTCGAGCAGCTAAGCAGCTCCTTCCTTTGTCATTTTGTCTGCGAGCAACGTCCAAAAAGGCCAGTTGACCATTTGCTCACCATCAATCAGGGAGAAAAAGAAACTTTGAGGTCCTATGTAACGCGCTTCACCCAAGGAATTCTGGAGGTGGACGAAGCAGACAATTAGGTATAACTTACGACCTTTAAGGCAGGATTAAAGTCTAGAGAATTTGTGGTCTCTCTACCGAAAAATCCCCCCAAGACGATGATAGAGATGCTTTTGAAGGCATAGAAGTACATGAACGCTGAGGATGCCTTGGTAGCTATAGAGGGAGTAGAGAAACCCAAGGAGAAGAAGAAAGAAAAAGAAGACGACCGAAGAGGACGAAAAAGGGATTGAGCAGACCGGCAAAATGTCGAAGGAAATAGACGAAGAGATGACAAAAATCCTTAACCATTGAAGTTCACGCCTTTAGTGATGCCCATTGACCAGATTTTGACGGAGATTAAGGACGAACAGTATCTTAAATGGCCCAGGCCACTCCACTCGTCGCCCAATGTGCGCGACAAGAGGAAATACTGCCGTTTTCACAAATACCACGGGCATTACACAAAGGATTGTCGAGATTTGAAGGAGCAAATAGAAGAACTTATACGGAAAGGGAAATTACAGAAGTAAGTGAAAAGGGAAGATTCCAACAGGTACAAGGATGGCTAGAAGAACCAACACAAAGGCTCTCAGAGAGACGAAGACCACCTACCACCTCGTCCACAGAATGCAATAGGGGAAATAAAAATCATCACAGGAGGACCATCCACAGGTCGGTCGTTCAAATCCCTCAAGAAGTCATACCAAAGGCAGGTGAACAGTGTCCATAACCTGCCTCCCTTGAAGCAAAGACGGACAAACCAAGACATGTACTTCTCAGAAGAAGATGCCAAAGGGGTAAATTAACGTCATGATGACCCATTGGTCATTATGATCATGATTGAGGGATTCAATACAAGAAGGGTTCTAGTAGACAATGGGAGCTCAGCGGACATTATCTACCTTTCTGCCTTTCAGCAATTAAAAGTAGACCCGAAGAGACTTCGTCCTTTCGAGTCCCCCCTCGTCAGTTTCAGTGGAGACAAGGTGTACCCCCGTGGAATAGTAACGTTAACGGTCACAACCAACTCTTATCCCCTCCAGGTAACCAACAAATATAACTTTTTGGTGGTAGACTCACCCTTGTCCTACAATGTGATCATAGGACGGCTTACCCTTAATCACTGGAAAGCTGCCACTTCCACGTACTGCTTGAAGGTGAAGTTTCCAACAGAACAGGGAGTCAGAAAGATAAGAGGGGACCAAGTGTTGGCAAGAGAGTGCTACTAGGCTGTCCTAGCCTCAAAAGAGAACCACACGTGGATAATTGAAGATAAAACACCAGAAATCGTCGAGAAGTTAGAAACGATAGAATTGGTCGAAGGAGATCCAGCAAAGATGACCTAAGTAGGGACGAGTCTAAATCCAAAGACGAAAGAAGAGATTATCAGCTTCCTGAAGGATAACCTCGACGTGTTGCATAGAGCTATAAGGGCATGCTAGGTATCCCAGCAAACATTATCCAACATTGCCTTAATGTAGACCCTGGGAAAAAACCCGTCTAGCAGAGAAGAAGAGTCTTTACCCCTGAACGGAACAAAGCAGTAATGGACACAGTGAACAAGCTGCTTGTGGCTAATTTTATTAGGGAAGTCTTCTATCCTGAGTGGTTGGCCAACGTCGTCATGGTCAAAAAGGCAAACATGAAGTGGAGAATGTGTGTCGACTTCACGGATCTGAACAATGCCTGCCCGAAGGATAGTTTTCCCTTGCCTAGAATTAACCAGCTGGTAGACTCAACAGCCGGGCATAAACTTCTTACCTTCATGGACGCATTTTCTGGATACAACCAGATACAAATGGCCAAGGAAGACCAGGAAAAGATGGCCTTCATGACCAGCCAAAGGCTGTACTGCTACAGGGTCATGCCTTTTGGTTTGAAGAACGCAGGAGCCACGTACCAAAGTTTGGTAAACCAGATGTTCAGCAAGCAAATTGGAAGGAATGTAGAAGTGTACGTTGATGATATGCTTGTCAAGAGCAAAGAAGGATAGAACCACCTGGACGATCTCAGGGAGACATTCAACATGCTCAGACAGTACAGCATGAAGCTAAATCTATCCAAATGTGCCTTTGGAGTCTCCTCAAGGAAATTCCTCGGGTTCATGGTGTCGCAAAGGGGGACAGAGGCAAATCCTGAGAAAGTGAGAGCTATTCTCAAGATGCCCTCTCCAAAGACGGTAAAAGAAGTGCAATCCCTTACAGGAAGAGTAACTACCCTCAATAGGTTCATCTCAAAGGCGACGGACAAATGTCTTCCTTTCTTCAAGACCCTGAAACAAGCCTTCATCTGGACGGAGGAATGTGAGACAGCATTCCAGAAGTTACAGCGCTACCTGAGCAACCCCCCACTCTTGAGTCTGTCCAAGGAGGGAGAAGATTTATTCCTCTACCTGGCAGTATCTGTAACTGCAATCAGTGCAGCCTTGATTAGGGAAGAGAACAAGATACAACTTTTAGTGTATTACATTAGCCAGGCTTTTCAGGGAGCCAAAGCTCGATACCCGAGGATAGAGAAGATTACTTTCACCCTAATAATGGCCTCAAGAAAACTTCAACCACACTTCCAAGCTAACCTGATCATAGTAATGACAGACCAGCCCATCAAGAAAGCAATGAAAAAACCTGAAGCCACTAGACGGATGGTACAATGGGTTATTGAGCTCGGTCAGTTTGATATAGAATACTGCGCCCGAACGGACATAAAGGCTCAGGCATTCACCACCCTCGAGCATGAAGAGAACCAGGAAGTGCTTTGGACGATCCATACAAATGGGTCATCCACCCAGAAGGGAGGTGGAGAAGGTGTCGTCATCACCTCCCCTAAAGAAGATGTTTTGAAGTATGGTGTCCAACTCAAATTCCTTGTAACCAATAACGAAGCAGAGTATGAGGCTATATTGACGGGGCTAAGAATAGCTTGGGCACTTGGAGCTAAAAACATTTCGCTGAGGAGCGATTCACAGCTCGTCATAGGGCAGGTCAGAGGAGATTTTGAAGCAAAGGAGACAAGAATGCAGAAATACCTCAAGTTGACGAACCAGTTGGTAAGCAACTTTGATCGTGCAGAGTTTGTTCAGATCCCATGGGGTGAGAATGTTGAAGCCGACGAAGTAGCACGGAGTGCATTCGCAGACGATCAATCAAGGCTAAATGACTGGAGGCTGGAAGAATAAAACTCTCCTAACATCGAAAATTTCAAGCCTTCCCTGTGCACACTCGCTCAGGGTGGACGAGTCCCATTCTATCTTACCTTAAAGATGGACGGTTACCACCAAACCCTGAAGAAGCCAAGAAGATCAAGAAGCGAGCTGCCAGGTTCATGATGCTCAATGACGAGCTCTACAAAATAGGCTTCTCCCAGCCTTACTTGAGGTGCATAGAAGAGGAGGAAGCTAAATATGTTCTGGAAGAAGTGCACGGGGGAATTTGCGGCGACCACATGGGAGCAAAATCCCTCGTCCAAAAGATCATGAGGGCGGGTTATTTTTGGCCCACAATGCAACAGGACGCAACGGATTTCGTCAAAAGATGTGACCGTTGCCAGAGGTATGGAAATGTCCAACGAGTCCCCGGGGAAAAGATGACGACCATTTCCTCACCTTGGCCATTCGCACAATGGGGAATAACATTATGGGGCCCCTATCACAGGGAAAGAGACAGATGAGGTTTCTACTCGTCGCGATAGACTACTTCACGAAATGGGTCGAAGTGGAAGCACTTGCAACAATCACAGTAGCAAAGGTACAAAAATTTGTATAAAAAAATATTGTTTGCAGGTTCGAGATACCCAGGACGATCATCTCAGACAATGGCCGCCAGTTCAACAGCCACGGATTCAGGTCGTTTTGCACGAACCTAGGCATCAAGAACAAGTATTCGTCCTCAAGACATCCTTAGGCCAATGGACAAACGGAACTAACAAACCAAACCTTGCTAAAGATCATCAAGACCCGGTTAGTGGGGGCAAAGGGAGCATGACCCGAGGAGTTACCAAGCGTCCTATGGGCCTACAGGACTACAGCATGAACGCCAATAGGAGAGACGCCCTTCAACCTAACGTACGGCACAGAAGCAGTTATCCCAGTTGAAGTGGGGCTCACTAGCCTTAGGACGAAGTTCTTTGACAAACAGAGTAACGAAGATCAATTAAAGCTAAACCTGGATTTTCTGGACGAAGTCAGAGACCATGCCTCCCAGAGAATGGCCAAGTACCAGTAGAAGATGGCCGGATATTATAATCAGAGGGTAAAGCTGAAAAGGTTTAGCATCGGGGATCTCATCCTTCGAAAAGTGACTCCTGCAACAAAAGACCCAGCACAAGGTAAACTAGGACCAACCTGGGAAGGACCCTACAAAGTCACCCACAATTCACGATAGGGAAGCTACCACCTGGAGGACCTAGAGGGAAACAAGCTACCTCGTCCATGGAATGTCGAGCATCTAAAGAGGTATTATGAAAAGGAACCATAGCCTAATTGTAAGCAGTCAACGTGATTTCATGCTTTTTAATACAAGTCATGTATTCAAATAAATGATTATTCAGCATTTCATACGTATTATTCAACAATTCATGTGTTCTAGTTATTTCTCTCTCAAAAACCAAAATCACCGTCCGGATCCGAGTTAAAAAGAAGGAAGACAATAAGATTCCTTAAATGGATGTACATCGTCCAAATTAAAAAGACGAAAAGATTCTTTAAATGGATGTACATAATTCAAATTAAAAAGACGATAAGATTCCTTAAATGGATGTACATCGTCCAAATTAAAAAGATGATAAGATTCCTTAAGTGGATGTACATCATCCATGTTAGAAGGACGATAAGAGTCCTTAACTGGATGTACATCGTCCAAGTCTAAAAAGATGACAAGATTCCTGAAGCAGATAAACATCGTCTTAGAATACGCCAATAAGAATTCTCTAAGTCCCTAGACGGATGAGGAGAACACTTAAACAAAAAAAATTTCTCTAAATCCCTAAGTGGACGAAGAGAGTACTTCAATAAAAATTCACTAAGGCTGTGTTTGGTTGATGTAAAATATTTTCCGAAAATGCTATTTTCGGGAAAGGAAAATATTTTCAAGTGTTTGGTTGCATTATGAAAATTTTTCTAGAAAATATTTTCATGTGTTTGGTAACATTCTGAAAATGCTATTTTCCTACTACTTTCTCACATTTTCTCAACTACCAAACAAATTTTATAATAGAAAATTTCAATCTATAAACTTAAAAAACCAAAAGTCAAAACAACACCATTCATTAACTCCACCGTTCGGTCAAACTAAGAGAAGGAGGAAGAGAGAGTGATCAAAAATGGAGGGAAAGGGAGAGATCGGTCTGGGTGATGGGTAACGACAGAGGGCAACGAGATTGGTGATGGGTAACGACGAGAAGGCGACGGGGCCGATGAGATCGGTCATGGGTAACGACGGCGCCGATGAGATCGGTTTTGGGTGGATCGGTCTGGGGTGATGCGATCTTTGGTGGATCGGTCTGGGTGCAATCGGTCTTCGGTGAGGTGCGATTGGTCTAGGTGGATCGGTCTTCGGTGGTGATGCGATCTCAATGGTGGTGAGAGATATATGGCGGCGCCGGTGCTGGGGTGCGATCGGTGGATCGGAAACTTTCTCTTCTTTCTCTCTCTCTATCTCTCTCTTTGCACGTCTGACCCGGAAATGGTTTGAAGTGAAAATTTTCACTTCAAACCATTTCCGGGTCAAAGCCTCATTTTACACGGTCAACTGAAAATATTTTCCGGAAAATTTATTTTCCATGTGCAACCAAACACTCGCATTTACAGAAAAGCATTTTCGGAAGTGATTTGAAGCCAAAACAAACACAGCCTAAGTCCCCAAGTGGAGGAAGGGAGTACTTCAATAAAAACTCACTAAGTCCCCAAGTGGACGAAGAGAATACTTCAATAAAAATTCACTAAGTCCCCAGATGGACGAAGAGAATCCTTCCACAAAAATCCTCTAAGCCCCTAAGACGAACGGGGAAAATACTAGCAAAAATGTGAATATGAAGATAAAATGCTTAGATATATCATATATATAAAAATATGCAAATTGTTCAAAAAACCCAAAACATATAGGGCACCAAAAGATTGTTCGTCCAAAGGCCCCAAAACAGACAGGGCATTAAAAAAAAAAAAAAAACAACAGGGTCAAGCTAGACGAGCATTGTCACCATCCTTATCCACCTCAGGAGGATCCTCGCCAGAGGTCACAGAAGTCTGGGCAGCCTGGGCCGCCTCGTTAGCCTCGATCTCTTTATCCACAGCTTCAAAGTCCAGATCTTCTAGATCAATGCCCGGACCGTGCTTCACCAGATACCACCTCAACAATTCAAAGCCTTTGAAGCACCACTGGAACAGAATGGTGTTTTACTCATCGATTGACTAGAAGGCAAGGACGACCTTAGCCACCGCGACTTTTGTCCTCTGGCTAGCTGATGTGAGGAGTTCGTCCTTCTATTTTACCAATAGCTTCTCAACATCAAGCTGCTCAGTCAAAACTTTGACTTGTTCTTTGGAGGTATTATGGGCGTCCATGGCAGCGATCAAGTCTTTCTGCAGTCCCGAAGCCTCAGCCTCCAATGCCTCCGCTATTGAAGTGGCCACAACAGCCTTCTCCTCGTTCGCCAAATATTGAGAAGTGATGTGCGTTGCTTCTCCCAACACCTGACAGTAAAAAGTGCCATCAAGACCTGAGTCAACAAAAGTAGCCAAACACTTAATGACGGGGCAAAAATAAGAACAAGGCAAGAAAAGATTACCTGCACAAGTTTATGAACGTGCTGGCTCACCATTTCATAGGAGGGCACGTTGGAAATCTCCTTCACTTCATCAGGAGTCAGGAGCTTGTTCACCCAAGCTATGACTGCTCCAGCATCAGCCCAGACACTAGAGCCCACCTTCTCTTTTCCCTTGTCCCCCCGTCTTCAGCTTTTTGGGGGCAGGAACCTCCTCAATAGAAATGGCTGGAGAAGAAGTCCGTCCTTCATCCAGGGTAGGGGGTGGACGAACCCCTCTCAGTCGTCTCCTTCTCTTTATCAACTATCCTTAATTTTCTCTGGCCAATGTTAGAAAGGGGTTCATTTTTCTTCCCCTTGATTTTTGCGTACATATCCTTGTTAAATTTGGTCGTCATCTCTGCTCCAAAAAGGGAAAAAAATTAAAGAGTTGAAATCAGGAAAAAGAAAAAGATGATCAAGCATATCAAGGCAACTCACGCTTTCTCTCTTCCCGGTCAATTGCTTGAAGAATGTAAAGTGAAGGCTCTAATTTCAGAGTAATCTGCCATTAGGGGAAATTACACAACCCAAACAAGGAAAATAGAAGTACAAAAGAGAAAAATACAGAAAAATTAAGAAGGAAAAAGCATGGACAAAGGGCGTACTTGGGAATAAAGATGGAAACTAGGAAGGCAGAGAGCGAAATGTGTGGAGAAGTCAGAGAAATCAAACGCCAAAATAAAGTAAAAAAAAGGGAGTTGAAGAGAAAAGAGTTAAAAAGGTTTGCCTTGGAAAGTGTGGGAAAACCTGAAAAGGCGTTCACCGAGAAATGAGACCTGCTAACCAATCAAAATAGGACACGTGGCCACGCTGCATGCCATGCTGCCACGGAGCAATTAATGTGGAGAGTAGAACCGCCTCAACTGTTAAAAAAAAAAAAAAAAAAAAAAAAAAAAAAAAAAAAAAACCTTATATTCCTAAGACCGTCCAAAATATGGACGACCTTGGAATAGGGGGGTAGCTAATAGTCCTGATCATATTACTTTTGTCCACAGAGAAAGCAATGGACGAAGTCCACACCAGGCTTCGCCTCACCCCTGGTGACCACCTGGCGAGGACAAGGCCATCATCACACAATCAATGATGAAGCGTTACGAGAGCACTAATGAGCCTCCATACCGTTGAGAAGATACCTCCCCATTAACGCCCCTCAAGGATGTTACATATTCGGGAATAATGTCACCATTAAGATGGATCCAACGACTAGAAGAAAGAAGGAAGCACCTATATATATACCCATTCATAAGACCTATAAAAGGCACACAAACTCTAAATTCATAGTGATTGATATTCTGCTCTTGTTATTCTATTCTAGCCATTCTAACTTTAGCATCGGAGGTTCTGTGGTAGACATTACACCGGTGACCCATTTTTCTTCCTTTCACACTTTATTTCTTCAGGGTCGGGTTGACATAGGACAACTCCATTCTAGACGAGCGATCTGGTTGACAATCTCAAGCATCATCAGGTCTTACTATATCTAAGCCCTACTTAGCGAATGGCTATGGGCTAGACAAAGGATTCAGTATTCCTCGTGGCTAATGGATATTTGGGGCATACCTCTGACATTAGTCACACTTTTTCACATAATCTTGAGAGGTTTTTTGCATGCTAGGCCACCAGTATCCCTAGGTGTGGGTCCTATGTGCTAAAGACCTTCCTCCTGTATGACTCCCACAGATGCTCTTATGTAACTCTTCCAATAACGGCTCCACTGCTTCTGGATGTACGTACAACAAATATGGCCCTAAGTAAGAGCACTTGTAAAACTTCTGCTCCTCAGACAGCCAGTAGCGAGGGGCACTTCTGTGTACCTTCTCTGCCCCACACTTGTCTTCAGGCAACAATCCTTTTATCAAAAAGGTTACTATGGGATCCATCTAGCTCAGTCCCATATAGAGGTTGCACACCCCTATCAAAGGTGCCCTTATAAGACTTGGGTTGTCCATCTCCTCAATAATAACAACCCGAGGAAGACTTGACTATAGCGAAGTGGCAAACATCGCTAGAGAATCTGTATGAGAGTTCTTTCCCTTAGGGATTTGCTTCAATATAAAACTCTTAAACTGAGCTCGTGCATTCTGCACTTTAGCAAGGTACTCTTGCATCCTTTCATCCTGAGCTTCAAAGTTTCCATTGACTTGCCCCACGATCAGTCTAGAATCCGAGTACAACTCAACCATTTTTCCTCCCAGCAGCCTGACCATAGCTACCCCTGCTAGTAGAGCCTCGTACTCAGTCTCATTATTGGTGGCTAAGAATCCCAGTCGCAACAATTTCTCTATTATCAGCTTCTCAAGGGTGACCAACACAATCCCTACTCCTGCTCCCTTTCGGTTGGAAGCTCCATCTGTATAAACTTTCCACAATGGAACAATAGTGGCCGACATGACCAATACCCCCATGACTGCCTCCTCCTTTTCGGGGGCACCCTCAGTGAACTTTGCTACAAAGTCTGTTAGGATCTGTCCTTTTATGGCGGTCCGAGGCACGTACTTGACATCATAGGCTCCTAGCTTGGTTTCCCATTTAGCAATCCTGCTAGTGTAATCTGATTTCCTCAGTAGGGCTTGCAAAGGGAGCTGGGTAAGCACCACAATGGTATGGGCTTGGAAATAATAAGGAAGTTTCCTAATGGCATGCACTATGGCCAACACTGCCTTTTCCAAAGGAAGATAGCGCGTCTCAACCTCCTGCAGGGATTTGCTAACATAGTAGATGGGCCTCTGAATTCCGTCCTCCTTCCTGACTAGGACGAAGCTAACAGCGTAGTCGGTGATTGCATGGTATGTATACAACACCTCCTCCTTGTCGGGCCTGGAAAGTAATGGTGGATTGGACAAATACTGTTTGAGGTCCCCAAAAGCCGTTACACACTCCTCGGTCCATTAAAAGTCCTTTCACTTGTGAAGCAACTAGAAAAAAGGACGACACCTGTCCGCAGATCGAGAGATGAACCTGTGTAAGGCTTCTGCCATCCCAGTCAACCTCTGCACCTCCCTGGGATTTGAAGGAGGACGTAAACTGTTAATAGCCTTGATCTGCTCTGGGTTGACTTCAATTCCGCGGTAAGTAATCATGTAACCCAAAAATTTGCCCGAGCTGACCCTAAAAGAACACTTAGATGCATTCAGGCGTAGTTTATGCTCTCTCAAAACTGAGAAAGCCTCCCCCAAATTGGCCAAATGCTCTTCTACCTGCTTGCTTTAAACTACCATGTCATCAATGTATGCTTCCATGTTCCTCCCAATCTATGCTTCAAACATCCACGTCAGCATCCTCTGACACGTGGATCCTACATTTTTTAGGCTAAAGAGCATCACACAATAATAATAGTTCCCATTGGGAGCACGAATGGCCGTTTTCTCCTGGTCAGACAATGACAGAGGTATCTGATAGTAACCCTGAAAGGCATCCAAGAAACTCATCCGAGGATGTCCCACCGTGGCGGCCACCAACTGGTCAATTCTAGGAATGGGGAAGGTGTCTTTTGGGTAGACTTTGTTCAAGTCAGTGAAATCCAAGCACACTCGCCATTTCCTGTTTTTCTTTTTAACCATTACTGTGTTGGCCAGCCACTCGGGATAGAAAATCTCCTTGATGGCTCCAGCCTGCTTCAACTTGTTCACCACTATCCTGACTACCTCGGCGTGATTTTTGGATGAGCGCTGAAGAGGATGTTTACGTGGCACAACCTTGAGATTTACGTTCAGCTGGTGACACACCAGCTCGAGATAAATTCCTGGAACATCGTAAGCATTCCACGTAAAAACAACAATGTTTACTTTTAAAAACTTCACCAACTTTACCTTTTCTATGGGTGGCAACTAGGAGCCCACTTGGAAATATTGCTCCCGGTCCAGCCTTATTATCACCTTTTCAAGCTCGTCAGATAATTCTCCTGATGTCTTAGTCTTTAGTTGCTATGGAATCGGATCTTCATTCACTGCGGCAAGGCCCGAAGACTGCTGCGTTGTTGCTGACACCAGGCACTACCTAGCCATGGCCTAATCACCTACCAACTCTCCCACTCTCCCTTAAGTAGGGTACTTGACCTTCAGATGTAATGTTGAGGGCACGACGCTTATGGCGTGAAGCCAAGGTCTAGCTAGGATAGATGTGTATGGGGAAAACGCTTCTACTACTATGAAATTAACCTAGATCTCCACATCACCAACCTATACGGGCAGTCATATCATTCCTCGGGGGACCACCATTCTGCCATCAAAACCTATCAGCGGTGAATCATACTTGTCTAAGTCCTCGGGCCTCAAATTTAGCCCCCAGTACAAATCTGGGCACATGATCTCTGCTCCACTCCCTTGGTCAACTAGTACTCTTTTCACATCGTAGCCCCTAATCCTAACGGTAACCACTAGAGTGTTATCATGTGGTTGGAGGGTTCCTTGCTTATCCTTCTCAGAAAAACTCAGAGTAAGGGTGACCATCGCCTTTGCTCTTTTGGGAGCATGATCATCAGCCTCTATATCACAACCCATACCTACTGACATAACCCCAGTGCTTGAGGTCCCATTGTTCCCTAGCCTGGCGAGAATTACATTGATAGTGCCCTGTGCTGATGGAGGGGAGCCACCCTTATGAAATTCAGTTCTTGTGTGGTCGAATTACCCTGTAGGCTGATGTAGAAACCAGTTGAGTTTCCCTGTCCTTGCCAACTAGCCCAAATGATCTCGCAGGGTTCTGCAATCCTCCGTAGTATGCCCTTGGTCTTGGTGGTAATGGTAATAGAGGCTTTGGTTTCTTCTAGAAGGGTCCCCGCCTATCTTATTGGGCAATTTGAAATAAGGCTTATTCTTAATTTTCTCCAGTATGTGATATACTAGCTCTTTAAACAATGAGTTGACCAACTGAGTTCCCAATAGTGACGTTTGATTAGAAAACTCCCTTCAGGGGCAATTACCCTGGTATCCACCTCCCCGAGGATCCCTCATTTTCGAAAACATCTTAGCCTTCCCTTTTTCCTGCACTTGGTCTTCTTCCACCCACTTATACTTACCTATGCGATCCATGAGCTGGCGCATGTTCGAAGTGGATTTCATCGTCAACAACTTCCTCAACTTGTGCTCAGCGAGGAGCCCAACCTTGAAAGTCCTCACGGCCACATCCTCAAAGCTTCCATCAACTTCATTATATGTTTCCCAATATCGGTCTGAGTAAGTCTTGAGGGTCTCTCCCTCTTTCATTGACATAGACTGCAACGAGTCTAGTGGTTTGGGGACCCTACTGCATGTTATAAATCTAGCCCCAAACGCCCTTGTCAGCTCCTCGAAAGACCCTACTAACCCTTCCTCTAAGGCATCAAACCAACGCAAGCCACAGGCCCAAGACTGGAGGGGAACACTTTGCACATTAAGGCCTCATTGTTGGCATGAACTGCCATCTTCTGGTTAAAGTGGCTGACATGCTTCACGAGATCAGTCCTCCCATTGTAGATAGAAAATGTCGGCTGAGAAAACCGATGACGGAGCCTGGCCCTGTTAATCCTTCTGACGAAGGGTGATTTAGAGTTCTACTGCAGGGCCTTACTTATTGCATCATTCCCCAGGCCATGATAGGAAGCCCTTTTCTTACAGTCATGACTACTCTTCTCCCACTTATCCTGGCGCGAAGAAACTGAATAGGACTCACTAGATGGAGTTTCCGACCGGTAGCAGTAAGAACTATCCCTGCTTCCTCTAGAGCCATCACTTGGTGGGGAAGAGGGGCTTATCCTTTTATGTCCCCTGCACCTCAACTTGTTGTGCAGGCGATCTATTTCCTGGTGCAACTTCCGCGTCTCCAAATCAAGAGATGCATGGCTCCTAGACTTGGAATGACTCCGCTCAGTACGTTTAGTGTGATGAGACTCCACCATAACACTTGAGGTATGTTGCCTATCTCTCCTACACTCCAGGTTAACAAACTGGTTTTCCCTCAAGGAACTCACTGATTCCACCCTATCTTGGCCTACATTAGCCATCAGTACTCAGGACGGATCCACCACAATTTGTTATTGCCACAGACAACTCCAATTGTAAGGACCAAAAAATCTATCGGCCCAAGCCCACTTAAAACAATGAGTTGCACAATTCAACCTTGGCCCAAATCAATAGAATTTGTAAGAGAGGGAAACGAACAACAAGAGGGGACTCTGCCCGAGGATCTTAATAGAGAAGAAAAGGTTAATCTTCTACAACAAAGGGGGAATCTATTCCTCCCTCAGCTCGTCCGAGGAGGATAAGTTTGTATGGATAGTTACATTGTTCACTCCCTTTTCTCTCTCTCTTTTGTGCTTATCTCTTTTTTATGCTTCTGTCTCGATCCCCCCTTCCAATGCTCCTCCTTTTCCTTATATACCTCTACCTCTGTCATATCTCCATCATCCATTCTCACCTAACCTCCCTCATTTTATGTCACTTGTTACTTTTCACATCTGAAAAAGATGGTGGAAGGAATCTGCTTAGCTGTGACTTACATTGTTCAGGTCATTTTCTTATCAATGCGGTTGATAAAACTGTTGTCTACCATTTAATATAGATGCAACAGGCTACACCAGACCAGAAGCTTCCCCACTGTCCACTGACCTCCACTCTCTTCAGATTCCAACTCCCACTTAGAATACTACAGAGTACCTTGATTAATTTCTTCCCTTCCTCAGGCGGCTTTCTTCCTTGGGCCCGTGGCCTGCAGCATTCCCACACCAATGCTACAACACTTCAACTTCATCCTCGGTCCTCGGGTTCCCACAGTTATAATCAATAAAACCTTTGTAATCTAAACATTCTAAACCCTTTGTATATGTAACCACTACAAATTATCTTCCTAAGGTACTAATCTCAAATTTTTAAAAATTTTCAGTAGTGTTCTTTCTTCACAAATGAATTTCTATTTTAATTAAAAGAAATCCATATTTCTAGTCATAAATGCTTGTGCTTTTTTGTGGATGTTCTCTCTTTTTGCGAGTGATCTTTTTGTTGGAACTTGGAAGTCTGTTGGATATATAAAAGGCGTAAGTGCACTTTTACTCCCTACATTTTGCATCTTTTCCATTTTGGTCCCTACATTTTTATTTCACCACTTTTAGTCTCTAAATCAATTAACGCGTTCCATTTTGGTCCTTACCGTTACTCACTTAACCATGGTTGTCAAAATCGCGATCCGGATCATAAAATCGCACGATTTTACGATCGCACCTCACCAAAAAGTTTAAAATCGTAGCAGGATTGCAAAAATGGTAGGATCGTATGTAGGATCGTGTAGGATAGCATAGGATCGTAGGATCGTATGGGATCCTACCGATCCTACCATTTAGCTTGATTTTTTTTTTTTTTTAAGCGGGATTCATTTGGGTAAGATAATCCACCTAAACCCACAAGCCCAACAGGTTATTAGAAGCCTAATAATGAATTGAAGTCCCAAATTTACCCTTATGTCAACATAAAATCTCAAAAAAACCTATAGTACTTAAGTTTAACATCTTCAAAAACAAAACCTAAACTATTTAGAAACACTAAGCTCCAGCACTTTTGTCCCACGCCTACTCAGTCCTCTGTCAAAAACCCAGCACCTCTCAGCCCTCTCAATGGTGAGCCATCACTGCCTTAAAGCTTTCTTAAGTTTAACGTTTAAAAAAAAAAAAAAAAAAAAAAAAAAAAAAAAAAAAAAAAAAAAAAAACCTAAAATATTTAGAAACATTCAACTCCAGCACCTCAGTCCCGCGCCTCCTCAGTCCTTTGTAAAAAACCCAGCACCTCTTAGCCCTCTCAATTCTCTTTTGGATTACATATTGTAAATTTGTAGTTAGCTAGTTTTTATATGCTAACTAGCCTAACTTATTTTGGATTTGGAACTTAGAATTTGGAAAACATTTTCCATATGTGTAGATAATATTTTGGTACTTAGTTGCTAATTAAACATGTACTGAACTTTTTAGATACATTATGTCAAAAGTTAAATATATTTTGTTTCGTTAGAATGACATAAGAATGATGTAGTGCGTGCAAATTACATTTTATGATGCAAATTTTTTTTTAATGGATGGATTCATATTTTAAGTGATTATATAACATACAAAGTCACTATCAATAGGTTTTTTGCTTAAAATCTAAAAATAGGTAGGATCTTACGATCCACGATCCTACCTACCTCCCACGATCCTATGTAAGATCCCGATTTTGACAACCTTACACTTAACAGAAATTGCTGATGTGGCAAACGGAGTGCACTGTTGGCACATTAAATGCTGACGTGGCCAATAAAATAATATTAAAAAATGCCATGTCAGCATAAAATAATTATTAAAAAAGACACATAAGCATCCACATCAACTTTTGATTTTGAAATTAATTTATATATTTTAACAAAATAAAAAAATTTAAAAAAAAATAGAACCTAAAATACATGAATTTAGATCTGCCATCATCTTCATCAAAAAGACAGAAGAGCACAAAGCAAAAAAAAAAAAAATCATACAAACCCTGAAAATCAAACATAAGAACACAAGAAAATCAAACCTAGAAAAATCATAAATGAATATTGTACAAACAAAATCAATCCATTTATGTATATATACATAAACCAAATTATCCAAAACAAAATCAATCCACATATACCAACACAAACCTAGCTCAACCATACCAACAAAAGCAAAATTAAAATTAAAATAAGAATACAAAGCCAGATTAAACATAAGAACACAAACTCAGATTTTCTAGGATTTTCCTACCCTTTCTTGTCAACCAAAGACAAACACAAACTGATCTCCAACAAGAACACCTAAACATCTCAAACCTAGCAATCAACGATCAATAAACCCACCCACGACCCACTCCAACAACAAACCCACCCATCAACCACCACCACTGATTAAACACAAACTGATCTCCAACAAGAACACCTAAACATCTCAAACCTAGCAATCAACGATCAATAAACCCACCCACGACCCACTCCAACAACAAACCCACCCATCAACCACCACCACTGATTTTTGTTTCACAACTACCACCACACCGATCTTAGCCTCTCTCTAAACCCAGATCAAAACTATGGAAGGTTGTGGAAAGGGGAGGAAACAAGGAGGGGTGAGCAAGAAAGGGAATCGGGGAGAGAGA
Source organism: Quercus lobata (assembly GCF_001633185.2). Classification (NCBI taxonomy): domain Eukaryota; kingdom Viridiplantae; phylum Streptophyta; class Magnoliopsida; order Fagales; family Fagaceae; genus Quercus; species Quercus lobata. Next base: position 35,958,623 of record NC_044904.1, read on the forward strand.
GACACCGGTCTGAGAGAGAGAGACCCACCGAGAGAGAAAGACATCGATCTGAGCAACAGAGAGAGAGCAAAGCACTGATCTGAGCGAGGAGCTTGAGGCATTTAGGTTTGGGTTTAGGTTTTTGCAAAATCAAGAGATAAAGAAAATGGGTCAGTCAGAGAAAGAAAAAAAAGCACCACAACCAGTTGTAGTGGTGGCGGTGGCGATGAGCAAGGAGGTAGAGCTCGAAGCTTTTGGCCATGAACGTTTTTTGGAAGAGAGAGAGGAAGCCTTGAGTTTTGGAAGAGAGAGGAAGCTTGGAGAATGTTTTGGAAGGGTTGGGGGAATCGGTTTTGATAAGGAAGTTTTGGGTTGAAGTTTTTTTTGGGTTTGTGTTCATGTGATTGAATATTTTGGTTTTGTGTTCTTTCTTGTTCATGTTTAAGATGAGACCAAATCTGAATTCAAGTGTATTTTAGGTTCTAATTTTGTTTTTTTTTTTTCATTTTTTTTTGTTAAAATAGATAAATTAATTTTCAAAATCAAAAGTTAATGTGGATGCTTATGTGTCTTTTTTTATCATTATTTTATGCTAACGTGGCATTTTTTAATATTATTTTATTAGCCACGTCATCATTTAATGTACCAACAGTGCACTCCATTTGCCACATCAGCAATTTCTATTAAGTGAGTAATGGTAAGGACCAAAATGAAACGCGTTAATTGATTTAAAGACTAAAAGTGGTGAAATGAAAATGTAGGGACTAAAATGAAAAAGATGCAAAATGTAAGGACTAAAAGTGCATTTACGCCTATATAAAATAAAGTTCTATCTTCCTCATTTTCCTGTTACAATACGCAATATACTAGAATCTCATTTGCTTGAACCCAAACTTTTAGCACTCCTAAAAACTCTTCAATGATTTGCAATAACAGTGAACTTAGTCGGATCAAATTTTTTGTTTTCAATAATAGTTTAATACTCAATACAAGAATACACAATTATTATTATTATTATTATTAGAATACACAATTATTATTATTATTATTTTGCTCTTAGCACAAGGATGATTTTTCTCTATTTAACTTAAGTAGAAGAGGTTTCAAGATCTAAGGTTTTAGTTTTGGTACAGCCGCGTTTCTTCTCTTTAAAAGTCATGCATAATGTAATTTATATAGATACACAAACTAAATTAATTTATCTATATGGTTTGAGCAAGAATTCTTTTGATATCTATATCTATATCTATACTACTATCTAAGGGGTTGTACCTGTTTGTACCGGATTTTTGTATGTTCCAAAATGCCCCTACAACCTACGTTTAAGTAGGGGCAAAACTTGAGGATAACAAAGTAAAAATATATCTTTAACTTTCGTATAAAACATTTCCTACAAAATAGAATCACTCTTCCACTAACCCACTCATTCAATTTCAAAGCAACTATACGTTTGTTACTCTTTTTTTTTTCCTTTTAAAAAAAGTTATCTTCAAATCATTTTTTTTTAAACATCATCAAGTTTATCCAAAAGAAAAAAAAAAACTAAATAGATATATATTACAATTTATCTGTATATATTAAGAGGATTCAGAAAGTTAGTTATTACTTTTTTTCCTGTCAAAAATACCTCTAAATTAATTAACCAACAACTTAAAAATGGGGTTAAAATAGTAAATTGACAAAAGAAAGTTAGTTATTACTTTTTTTACTGTCAAAAATACCCCTACCTAAAATTTAAAAATGGGGTTAAAATAGTAAATTGACAAAAATAATAAATTCCTACTTCTACATTGAAACGCCTTCCTGCCTCTAATAAACTCCTACTTTTACGTTAATTTAAATTCCCACTTCTACTCTCTAACTCTGTACAAAATAGGATCACTCTTTTGTTAGTTTTAAAACTCCTCCAATCTACAAAACTCACCTCGCATATTCTTTTTTTTTTTTTTTTTTTTTTGTGATTAGAAAAAGTAGAAATCTCAAATTATAATAAATGCAAATTAGCGCGTGCTCAGAGGCTAGTATGCGTGCTCAAAGGGTAGTATGCATAATGTACGTGGTTGGTTCCTAGTGAGTTTATGGTTGGTTTTTTATTTTGGTTACGTCACATTTTAAACTGCTATATTAATTTATGCCCAATTTTGTTATTTTTGGCTGAAAAACCATTCCAGTCCAAAATTTTCAAACATCTCAATCAAAATCCAACACTTTGATTTTTCTTTCAAGGAAACGATCAGGATTGGTTCTTTTTGGTTCTTGACGATGAAGCCTATGGTGGTGCGTGAATTGAAGTGAGAGATAAACATAGGATTGAGTTTTATATTGGATTTGGGCTTGAATTTTTGGCAGGGTTTACGTTTTCTTTATTATTTTGTTTCTGTCACTGGAACAAAAATATCTATGTATTATATCACACAAATGGATTTATTTATTTATTTTCAAAAAAGCTTCTGAGCAGGATCAACTCCTTAACTAACTATGGATTTCAATTAGCTTTATTGGTAAAGTCTCTAATGGTTGAATAAGAGATATGGAGTTTAATCTCCGCGTATATCAAAAATTGATTGATGTCTTGGTCTGATGATAAAGAGCTATTATCAGAAACGGACGCCATAAGTTAAAACTCTCTTTGAAAAACTTCTTACTCTTATCAATTTTATCTCAAAGGGTTAATTCTCCACTTTATACCAATACACAATTAGAACTCTCTTACATAACAAAAGAGTCTAATTTAAAAATAAAAAATAAAAATAAAAAGATTAAAAAAAAAATGAAATGCACCATTCTCTTTACCACAAAAAAAAGAAAAAAAAAAAAAAAAAAAAGGTAATCACCGTTGTTCAAACGTCCAATTTCAAACGTCCAATTTCACAAAGGAATCTTGAATATATTTTTAAGTCTAAAACTCTAGATGTCCTCAAGCTTTTTTTTTTTTTTTTTTTTTATTAGTGTTATAATTTTCCACTCATTTTAATTTGAGATTAATTTGCATGTTTGTCCTATAATATTATGCATTTGCAAACTACTAATACAACTTGGACTGTCATGACATGAGGCTAACTTCAATAAATGAACACTGAAATTGTGGGATCGGGTTAGTGTCATAATTTTTCATTCATTTTAATTTGCAATTAATTTATGTGTTTGTCCAATAATATTATACATTTGCGAACTACTGATATAGTTAGGAGTGTCATGAAGCTAGCTTTAATAAATGAACACGGAAATAACATTGAAATCATATGTTCATGTGTGGATGTGTTCATTTTTTGAGGCTAGCCTCATAACACTTTTGACTATATCAATAGTTCATGCATAATGTTATTTGACAAACATGTGAACCTCAAATTAGAATGATGGAAAAATTATAATACTAAACCAAAATAAAAAAAATAAGTCTTAGAGCACATGTATATATAGCACATGCAATAAGGCTAGTATATCTTTAAATTCTAGAAACTTAAATCTAAAGTTTATTAAAAAAAAAAAAGAAAAAAAAAACCACTATTACCAAGATTCACAGGAATTTTATACTCACAGGAAATTAAAAGTATTATTACATATATGATAATGTTGTACCTGGAGGCTAATGGAACCCAGGAATGTAAAAAGTCGGTGAGTCATGTGAAACCCTAAGGCCGTACTAGGGTTTGATGATGAGAACATCTTCAATTTGCGTTGTCTCTCTTTCTTGGTTAGCACACTTGCTTTGGTGGATCCAGGTTTAACATAACGTAGACTGAGGAACAATGTAATTATAAACTAAATTAGATTTTTGATGTGTAATTGTGTATTTATTAATTAAATACTATTTTATGATTAAAAATTAAGAAAAAAAAAAGCATTGTATTTTTTTAATTAAAAATATTACTAGCTCAATTGAGAAAATAAAATGAGGATCGATTAAGAGTCCAATCGGTTAAACAGACTAATTGGTTCTTGTTTTGGGCTACAGTTTAATACAATCTCTAAATGTCTTCATCCACAGGATTGGTAGGGCGAACCCAGAAGTGGGCTTCAGGATTGGTAGCACACTAGATTAATCTATATATATATATATATATATATATATAAAACCGAAGCCTCTGCTAGCACCACAATTTTCCACGTCAGCACAATATTTAAAAAATAAAAAATAAAAATAAAAATAAAAACATTATAACACCTCAAAACCCTAGCAACCTTACCCCTCTCTCAAGTTATAAAACCCTAGCAACCTTACCCCTCTCTCAAGTTAAGAAATATAAAGCCATAGTTTCTGCAAACTCTCTCTCTCCAAACATAAATATCAAATTCAACCCCTTTAATTTCTCTTTATATTTTTTAGGCTTCTATAGAGTTATAGTGAGTTATGCTGATTTTGTTTTTTGTGTATGTGTATAGATGGTCATAATACTCCGGTATTCCAAGAGAAGTTTGTATTTTTGTTAATTGAAGGCCTTAGAGAGATAAGTGCTACAGTTTGGAAAAGCAATACAAAAGACAATTTCATTGGCAGCGGAAAGTAATTACTTTGTCTCATATTTTTGTTTTTTGAATTGATTTTGTGTGCTTTTTAGACCCTTTTGGATCAATTTTGTTAATTGAGTGTTTTTTTTTTTTTTTTATAGGGTCCAATTGGGGAAGGTTCTTTCAAAGGGCTACGACGACCGCACTTGGTGTCTGTATACTAATAGTGGGGGGTAAGTACTATAAATTACTAACCTTTTTAAGTGTATTAGTTAGAATTATTTTCAAATGATTGTACCAATAAAAGTGAATGTGTATAAATTTTGTTTAACTATCCCGTGCATCGCACGGGTTAGCGACTAGTTTGATATATCACCAAGAAAATGGGTTATATTCATTAATTTTATGTCTAAAGAATTTTTCAAATTCATTGTTGTACCTTCACTCAAGAAAAAAATCACCAAATAATCTCAATCTAATTTGTTGTGCTTTAGATTTGTGGAGTGATGAATGTTGATTGGTATTTTGGATCCGGCTAAAGAGTGCTCTTAGAGAATTTGTTAATGAATAATTTTTAAAAAGTTTTGATATTATTTTTATAGGAAATATAAAAAAAAAAATAAAAAAATAAAACAATTGTAAAAAAAATTAGTAACTTTTTTCCATTTCTTATGAAAAAATTTCAAACCAACATAATAATAAATGTGATTGTCGTCATTTTAACTATATCGTAAATTAGTTATTTTTTAAGAAACATATCATAAATTAGTTAATAATTCATGTAATACACAGAAATTTTTAGCATTATCTAAATATGAAATTTGGTAATTCATAAAAATGAAAATTTGATAATTATGATAGTTATTATTAGAAAATTATTTAATTGTTTTTGCTTATAAAACTATATAATCTAGCATTCGATATTTTTTATGATTGCATTTGTATATTTAACTATATAATTTAACTTCTCAAAAAAAAAAACTATAAAATTTACCATATAAAGAAAATATGATGTTTTATGATTTTAATGGATGAATTAAATGTAGAACATTTTAAAATCAATTAAAAATATATAGAATATTGTAAAAACAATATATTATGAAGTCTGCTAAAAATCAAATTATATATATATAAAAGATGAATGTTTGAAACTTTGAATTGTTTTTTTTTATGATTAATGACACATCAATTTGTAAGGTTTATATAGTAAAAATTGTAATATCTTTAGTTTCACTTTATTAATAATATATCAAATTTTCAACTTTTCATGATTCATACTATTTCTTTTCTATAATGGTTGTACTTTTAATTATTCTTTTAGTCTCTCTTGCAATTATGAAGAAGTCATTTCAGTCATATATTGTCAAAACTAGATTTTGAAATAAAATAAAAGATAACTTCCTAGTGGATTCTTTGATAATTTTCACAAAATTTCACAAAATCAATCATGGATGACTTTTACGAATTAAAAAAATGTCAAGTTTCACGTGTTCACAAGAAATTATTACTATATCTTGCCTCCCTCAGTGATGAGCATTGGAGAGATGCATAAAATCTCAGGTTGGAGGACAACAATATAATGAAAGTGAGTATGCCTTTGTTGGTCGAATCTGGTTATTCGCATGTTCAACATATAAACCCGTTAAGCACCTCATTAGATCGGATCAAATTGATTAGATTTGCAGGTTTGTCTATTGTTAAAATTAGATTTCACAACAAATAGAAGATGATTTTTTAAACAAAATTTTTTATTTAAAATTAATGGGCAAGTTTCTTTTTCTTTTTTCTTTTTTTCTTTTTTTTCTATAAACACAATTAAACATCACATGACTAGCTGGAATAAAAGAAATTTAAATGAAACTTACCCAAAATTCTAAGATTTAAATAAAATCATCTTAAACTATAAAAAGAAACGTTTATTTAATTTTATTTAAAAAAAACTTTGAGGTTTAAGTAAATCATTTTAAAAAATTAAGCTTTAAAAGAAATATACTGAACTCTCTCAAGTTTTTTTTTTTTTTAAAGATTTGAACGAATGAGAAATTTTACTTGTGGGGTATTTACATTAATGGTCCTAGTCCTACTTTCTTTTTTCCTTTTTTATTATTTATTTTTTGAACGAATTAGGAGACCATCCATTTTGTCTCTGTCTGGGCTAATGTTGGGCCAATATGGTTTTGGTTGATGTCAAACCCTCAGGACTCATAGCAGAAGCTAAAATCCAATGGACCGCAGCCCAATTAATTGGGTGCTTATTGGTTTGCTTTTTCAACGTTCTCAGCCCGCAAGGACTCTTTGGAATCCAGACTTGTTCAGGAAGTCCGGAAGTGCAAGGAAAATTCCAACAGCAATGGTAAAAGTAAAAGGGGGAAATTTTAACGAAATATTGCTTTGTATTTTTACCTTTAATTTTGGGGTAAGTGGGATTTTGTTTGACTAGAATTTTTGAAATTTTAGCTCTTATGACCTTTTTGTATTGCTCAGATTTATTATTGCTTATCTTATCTAGTACAATTAATTTCAATTGAAAATGTATTAAGGTCACATAGAGACAGAGGCATGTGGAGTGTGGGGGTTAAGAGTTGGAGTTCAAATCTCCAGAAAGGAGTTTCACACACATATACAGTTAGATTAGATTAGAGTAGAATTTCTATCTTGTAAAAAAAAAAAAAAAAAAAAAAAAAAAAAAATTTATAATGTGGGCAAGTAGATTCACATTTCTCATTTAAAAGTTGTTTTCTATTTAAGTGATAAAATTGTAAGATATCTAATTTATATTCAATGCACCACACGTGCTCATTAAAGTTGTCTTGCACGATTTTTTCATTCTCTTCCAATTTTTTTCACTAAATAATTGGGTAGATTTGATGTTTTAATCACTATTGGAACAGCGTAAAACGCAGGTTGTTAAAATCCACCTCCTTGTTAGATGGAGGGAGTATAGTCTAGGAGTATACAATAATTTTTTTACAAAACACATGCACACACCAAGAACCAAATGTTGATGAAAACAGCATAATTAAGAAAAAATAAATAAATAATATTTATGTGCGTCAAGATTTTTTTTTTTTTTTTCTTGATTCTCTTCTTAATACTGTAATGGATAAATATAGTGAGATAGGCAATGGGATAGTGTTTTATCTCAGAGCCCATACTTGCCTTAATTTAAAAATTAAAACTGATAAATCTCTTACCATTTGATCAAGATTCAAGATAGGAAAAATTCAAAAGAGGTTATCTATCTTTAGAGGCAACTCGATATATTTTGAGGTTTAAAGCAATAAATTTGTAATAATTAAATATCTCATAAAAAATATATGAATTAAATATTATTTATTTAATTTTCTATATTTTTTCTGGGTTGAAAAAACCGTCATTCCTGTTTTTTGAGATGCAAAATTGTTAGTTAAGTTTTAGTATTTAGGTTTTATTAACATCTCTTTTACAAGTTGTTGGGAAAAAAATTTAATGTCACTGCACTCATAAAAATTGTTTTTTTTTAATAATAATAAAAAATTAGGGTTTCAATTAGGTTAGATTTCTACTTACTCAATATTTTGGGGGTTGGTTTTCTTGAAGGTGAAAAAAAAAAAAAACCCACCCATATATATTCTTCTTTAAGAAAAAAAAATCAATTATCATTTTTACAATTCAACAAAATCATTTTTTTGAATGCACTCACATGAAAGAAAATAAAAAGCAGCTGAGAAATTAATATAACATTATTAAACCAAACCTTTAAACTTATAAAAATAATAATAAATCAACTATCATTCTACAATTCAACCAAATAGTTTGTCGGAGTGCACCCACATGTAAGAAAATAAAAAGCTGAGAAATTAATATAACATCGTTAAACCAAACCTTTAATCTTAAACTTTTGGGTTAAGTGGCATTCTCAACCCAAAAAAAATTACATTAAAGCCTCATTATTTGGATTCTCTCCAAAGTCCAAACTATAATCTTTCATCAAAATATGTAATGTGTGGGATTAAAGCAAGTGACAAGATATCAGTATCTCATATTTAGAGGGTTAGAGAGATTGAGGCAACAGGTGAGATGTTAGAGTTTTACATTTATCTCTGTCACACGAGTTGTTTTGTTTGGCTGATCGATCTTAGGCAATGATTAGGTGAACAACTAGGTTAGACCAAGGTGATTGGTGAGATGTTAGCACTTAGCACCTCACATTTAGATTGTTGCTTAGAGGGAATCATGCAATTAGTGAGATGTCAGCCCCTCACATTTATCTCTGTAACATGAGTTATTGTGTTAGGTTGATCTTAGGCAGGGATTAATGTGTTAAAGGCTCATTTTTAGGACAGCGAATGTTATTAGGCATTGGTTACATTGTGAAAGTGACTATCAACCTTATATGTGTAGATGTTTAAACAAAAGCTACCATGTGATCTTTGGATCTTGTGACATATTTCACAAGAATTAACTGTAAGATAACTCACATACTTTCAATTTTTGCCTTTAAATAAGGTATTTATTCCCCTTTTGGGCTAGGTAGAACCATGTAGTAAAAGGTGTGATCTAAGAGAATCAATCATAACTTCCAATATGTCACTCACATTTCAAGTTCCAAATATTTTGGACTATGTTAGTTGCATCATTTATCTGAATTAGTTTGGACAAATAATGGTAGAAATATTATTAATTTATTCAAATAACTTAGTTTGGATTTGGACTAGTTACATTAGCTTGGATTAGGATGAGTTATGATTAATGAAGTTAATCATTTTTAACTATATGGAAGTTTCTCTTGTATTAATTCATTCATATGTTGACAATGAATAAAATATAATCATGAATTTATGAATTAAAAATTTTTAGCTAGTCTAATGTGGAGGTCTAAATTCCTTCCAAATAGTCTATTTATCAAATTACGGGGCCTTGGTTCTCTCGAAACAACTAGTACAAAAATTGGGTCCATAACAATTGGTATTAAAATTGGTTATGGGGGACCTTTGCATAGAAAGATTGGAAGCTATTGTTAAGGTTTTAGACCCCAATTGTCTTAGATTTAATAATAATTAATTAGATTAATTATGCAATAAATCTAAAATAATTAAACATTAAACAAGCACAACTCACATGAACATCAAGAATGATGACCTAGGAAAACTTTTGAAACTGTGGTTTCAAAGTAAAAAACCTGGGGAGAATTTAACCTAAACAATCCTCAAGGCAACATATCCATTAAATAGAATTGAAATTTGTACAATAAACTTAACCCTAAATCTACTGCTATCCACAGACTCTCATGTTTATGACTCTGAGATCTCTACTCATAAATTTAGATCAGCAATACAAACTCTCCAGTTTGTGACTTTCAATAACTGTGGTTAACTGATTTCTCTGTGGTTTCATATAGATCTGCATTATGGTAGCAACAACATGGTGTTGATCTTTCTCTATGTGCTCTTGAACTCTCATGAGTTGAATAGATGGAGGCTCAGATCTACTTTGAAAGTCTCCAGTATAGTGAGATTGAGAGAAACTAGGTTTTGCAAACCCTAGCCTCACAAAAGGCGATTTCTCTCTTTGAAAAGCCTCACTAGGGATAGCTTATGATGTCCTTTAAATAGCATAATAAACGGATCACGAATCGGGGCTTGAAACGAGCAAGTTATGAGCTTTTTCGCATTTCAAATTTTTGCTAATATCGCAATCTCGATTAGTCGAACTGTTAGATTAAGATAATTTGACCTCGATTAATTAATTCAATTACCCAAGTTGATTAATTAAGTTCAATTGCATGAAAATCGTGGAGGCACCAACAAATCACCAAAAATACTAAATGCAGCAGAAAATAAATTTGTCACATTGATTTGTTGACAAACGGGGAAAACCTCACAAGGCAAAAACTCCACCGGGTAATTTTAAGGTCACCACTCCTAAGAATCCACTAATCAACAATCAAGCGGTTACAAGTATAAGGAATCTTACCAACTACCCTAGCCTATCCCGAAATACCGACCTACAATTAAACCCTCGCTCTAATACCCAATTGGACTTGGTCTCATAGTAGCCTTCTTTCCCTTGATGCACAAACCTCCAATTTGTAACTAACTCTTTTGCACGAATCCTAGTACATGGCTAACTCTAGCAACTTGAATGGTTGTTATTGGTTGCAAAGTTCTTCACTTCATCAACAATGAAGATCAAAAAGCACTTGGTTACAAAACCTAACGATGTACAAATATAGAAGCTTCTTACAGAGAAATTAAGCACTTGGTCACTGTATCTGTATATGACGACTTTTAAAATAAGCCTTATATATGTCTAGGTTTGTGAGAAAAGAAACCCTACACATACACATAAGCTTGGATCAAATTTCAGATATGGAAATTCTGAAATCGTAATTCTCAATCTATCTATTGAGATTCGAATTAAGTCTCAATAGCAGCTATCTGCTGAGAATTAATGAGCAACTTTTCTTCACTTATTTCTTGAATCAATCTTCATGTCTTTAATACTTGACTTAAACAACATGTTTCTTGAAGTATTAAACCCATCTTAGATCTAACCAATTACAAGTAAAGTGTATTTTATCAAAGGATTAGCCAATTACAAAAAATATGACCCTAACAATCTCCTCCTTTGGCAATCCATGACAAAACCATGAACAACAATTATGAGAGAAGTCTAACACAACTATCCCATAACTTACAAACATACATAAGTCTAACCCTGCTACGAACTCTTGAAAAACTTTGTAAGAAGAGAAATCATGGCATGATAGACTTGCAACCTATCTTAATTGAAACAGTTAAAACAAATTCATCAAGGCATCAAGTGTGAAACATAGACAAGTTGTATAAAAGAAGAAACATGTGTATAAAGAAAGAAAAGAAACAACACATGTGAGATAAGGTGAAAAACATACATCATCATATATATAGAAAGAAGAATACAATGTATGTAAAAATAGTCACAAGACCACGATACATGAAGTGAGAAAAGATACATCAAAACCTCACTACATCCCTCAAAGCACTCTCCCCCTATCTAGTATATCCTATGCTAGCTCTCCCCTTAACATAATGACTACTTTCATATACAAAACTACTCTTCATTTTTGTCATGAGTAGCAAATGGTGTATCAATAAGAGGTCGTCATCTTATCATCACTAGAAGAGCTAGAACCATTAGCATCATCATCATCATCTCCACCATATGAGAGAGATCTTGAGCAAAGAGGAGAGAGAGAGAGAGAGAGAGATGAACTAGAGTGAATAAACAAATGATAAAAAAAATTGCAACATGCTACAGTGCAGTTTCATTTATGTAATCGCACTGTAGCATGTTGCAAACAATTTTGAGATTTGGAACATCTCATGAAGCATGAATATTGGTGTTTGGTGTGCCAAATGCCAAATATTTGGCATTTGACACACCTGATGGGAATGCTCTTAGAGTGTAAGTGTAACATCTTATTTGTTCTATCTAAACATGAATGATAGCTTTTATTTTAGGAACATACGCAGTGGAGCCACTTTCCTTAGGGAATTCTATAGCCGTTATTATTATACGTACGTAGTAAGTGCAACTCTCACTCTTAAATCTTATCTATATATATATATATATATATATATATATATGTATATATATAAAATAATAGGTGAAACTGAAAGAAATTCAAATTAGAATTTCAAATTAGAGTTCCAATTTTACGCCATGTGTTCTAAATTATTTATTCTTAAAGAGTTTTATTTCTTAATTTTAGAATCAAATGTGGGACCACATCGTAAATATTCATCCAAGTGAGTTATTAAGTACAAAAATCAAAGAGTTTAGAATAAATGAATCGAAAAAAAAAAAAAAGTGTTTCACCATAATTTTTTTTTTTAAACATGTACAATTTACAATTTATACCTAATAATATCTTTACAATTTGTTTTTTAAAGAGTTAACAAAATATAAAAATGACTATCAATAACATTTAAATTATATATGTAAGGGCAAGAATTGACCCACAGCCCAAGAATGACCCCAAACTATGGCCCAATGAGCCCACTACAATAGATTTATTAGAGAATTGGTTGGATATTGATCACTTAACAAGTTAACGTTAATCACAATGATATAAGAGGCCAATGAGATGATTAAGACCACAAATTATGAAGAAAAAAGGATCCTCGGTTAGGCCCGAGGAGTGTCTATTTTATATATATGTGTTTCTTTCCTCTTAGAACAAATATATCAGCTCTTAGTTACAAAGTTCCTTTTTTCTCTTTTTTTCTGGATCCCCTCAATAAGGATCTTCATTTTTCTTTTATATTTACACATAGATTATGTTAGTCCTACACTTGGAGGGCTGAGATTGTATTCTTTGGACTTCTGTCTCATTCGGAACATACTAGTAAGCTTCTGCATTGCAATCTGAGTTGTGCCACCATTATTCATGATCATTTTCTCATTAATGTGGTCAGAGGAGTAGTTGTCTTGCATGTAATGTGGAGAGGATAATTTCTACATCCTTCTTCTTTCAGCCCCCTCGTAACCTGCGCCGAGTCTACTTTCTTCCCTTTGTGATATTTTAACTTCATGTGCTTCTTATGGTTACTGCTTGTCCCCAAGGTCAGCTGGTGCTCGTCCCGTGGTTAACCAATGCTCGTCCCCGAGGTCCGAGATGCATCCTTGGAAATAATCTTGGCAGTCCATTTAAGTGGGATTAGGGATCCTTGTCCACACAATATATATCTATATATATATATATATATATATATAAATTATATTATGCATTTTATTATATATCTTTAAGTGCATCCATGCATATGCACCAAAGTTAAGGGAAACTCCAATTAAATTTTAAATTGGAGTCTAATCATATGTGTCATCTAATATTTAAATTTGTGTGTCAATTGAATTATTAGGTGTAAAAATCAAAGAGTCTAAATTAAATTAGATTTTAAATTGAATTTTAATTGGAATTCAATTTTGCGCCATGCATCCCATCTAATTTTTTAATTATTGTGATAAGTGAATTATTGGATGCAAAAATCAAAGAATCTAAATCCAATTAGATTCTAAATCATATGTGTGTGTGTGTGTGTGTAAGCGTGATTGTTTTTAAATGTACTCATGCATATACACGAGGTTACACACTAATAATAATTAATAGGTAGCACTTCAAATACATTAATCTATATGTAGTTAAGCTTTAGGGATTGAATATGTTTATTTGATTGGTAATTCTTATTTAATTGAGATCCCCTGCTTCATAGGATTGGTAATTCGATTGGTAATTCTTTTTTTAATTTTTAATTTTTTTTTGTTTAGTTTTTGTGTGAGAACTATGCGGTGAAATTTCAAAAAGTTTTCCTATTTAGGAAAACTAATATGAAACAAAACAAACTAAAAATAAATCAAAATTACAGTGGGACGATATATATATATATATATATATATAGGGTAGAATATTTATCCTTTTTTTTATAATCAAAATGGGGACTGCATTTGGAATTTTTTTTGTAAAGGACATTTGCACAACAATTATTTTTAAGGATATTCCCACAAAAATTTTAAGTATTGTGTCTTCATTCTCTCCTTCTTTTGACTCTCTTATTTAACCACCAGACCACAGATTTTATTTTTATTTTTATTTTATTTTAACACTCATGTAGAAAAGAATTGGATACAAAGATCCTTAACTCTAAACTAGCTTCTTAATCTCTTTTTTCTTTGTTTTTTTCTTCTTCTTTTTTTGTAAAGGTTAATAATTTTCAATTATCATAATTCGGAGTTGTTGCATTCTTCAATCACAAAAATACCTAGGGATGTGATGAGAATTATATACCAAAAAAAGAAGCCTCATTCAGTGGCGGCTCCAGGATTATTTTTTAGGGGGGTCAATAAGAAACAGAAATTATACAAAATTTAAAACAAAAGAGAACTTGAATATATCGACATCACAAAAAAAAAAAAAAAAAAAACCAAAATACATAAGGTTTTACAGTTGCTTTCTATAATGTTTCATATATTGAAATTGTTAAATGATTTCTTCATTATCAATCCTACGAGCTACATCTTTTTCAATGTACATAGTCAAGCAATCATTCATCTATTGATCTTCCATTGATCCATTGGACTTATTAATTTTTTTCCTAGATTTTAAATCAAACTTTTTTTTTTTAGTAAACAATAATATTTATTAGAATACACACGAAAATAATATTAGTGTGTTAAACCAAACTTGGTTTGTTATTGAGTTTTTTTTTTTTGTGTGTGTGTGTGTTTAAAAATGCTAAGATGTTGTTAAGAGTATCATATTCAAACTTATTTTAGCTGGGTTTAAAAAAAATCCATGATCAAGGTGTTCAAAATTTTATTTTAGGGAGGTCAAAAAAAAAAAAAAATATATATATATATATAGCTTTTTCTTTTTTCTTTTTCTTTTTTTTTTTTGGGGGGGGGGGGGGGAGCAGGGGGTTCATTTGAACCCCCCTGAGCTCCAAGTAGAGCCGCCCATGGCCTCATTGCATAGTTTGCAAATGTGTAGACAAACGAATAAATCTCAAATTATGATAAATGAAAAATTATGATGCTAAATCCAATAATAATAATAATAATAATAATAATAATAATAATAATAATAAGCCTCATATAATGATGGCCAGTAGATTATATAAATAGATATAAATATAGGTTGTTATGGTCATTGAGGCAGGTAACAAGCTCAGGCCTAAAACTACTATGTTTGGGCACATCATTGAGGAGATTAGGATTGTTAAAAATTCTATGGTTATATGTAGTTTTTATCATGTTAAAAGGGTGGTAATAAGCTTACTCACGCCCCTTGTTAGAAGAGCAGTTTTAACTATAAATGCTACAACTAGATTTGGATAATGGATTCTAATATGATTTTCCTTAATAAATTTATTTACTTTTTCCTCAAAAGAAAATTTTATTTTTTTAATAAAAAGATATAAATTATATAAATTATATAAATAAATAAAACATAGATTATATCAATAAAATATTTATAGTCTCGCACACGTGAAGGTTTGCACTTCACGCAAACCGCCCACTGTCTGTGTGATTATATATTGAGGGAGTCAGGGTAAAATTTGGGGTTTGACTTTATGTAAGTAGTTTTGTTATTGCAGTATTATTTTTGAGACTAAGAATTGCGAATTACAGAAAAAACCCTCCTCAGACTCGGTGTTGTTGCACGAGGAGCCATGTCTTGTTCTAGGACACGGCTTGTGTCCAGTGGAATCTTGTTCTAGGACACGGCTTGTGTCCAGTGGAAGTTTCCACTGGACACAAGCCACACCCCTTGTTCTAAAGGTCTCTAATTTTCTTTTCTTCTTTTTTCTTTTTTAGCCCTCTCACAAAAAAGTAATAATTTTTCGAAACCCTTTTGGTCGATTTGATAGTTTCTCCAATTTTGAATATTATCCGATTCGAATGCAAAATAAAAGACTGCTGGCTGTTGCTGTTTGTGTTTGTGTTTGTGTTAAGGCTTTAAATGGGTTTTTTTATCTTAAATAAAAAAAATATCAAATGGTTAGTTCAAAGTTGCTAGACCACTAGAAAAATATATATTTAGTAAATTAAGTTTAGCATAATCACTTTATCTTAGTGGTTGGCACTTGGGGAGTTATCTTAAGAGCACTATCATCAGGTCTCTCAAATGTGCCAAATGCCAAATATTTGGCACATTTGACACACCAAACACAAAAACAGGTCCTCATCAGGTATGCTAAATGTGCTAAAATTATAGAACATGCTACAGTACGCTCTCATTTTTGAGAGCGTACGGATGAAAATGCTATTTCTGTTTATTGGTTTTTTATTCATCGTTCTCTCTCCTCTCTCATCATTTTGCATTTTTCTCTTCTCTCTCCGTCACTCTCTATCTCTTCCCTCTCAGTCCTCCCTGCTCAAGATCTCTCTCATCTTTGCTCAAGATCTCTTGCTGCCTCACCTCGCCGTCAACCTCCATAGCCCTCACCGCTGACCTCCACAGCCCTTGCCGCCGACCTTTAAATCTCTTAATCGGGTTGTGGGTGTGATATTTGGGATGGGTTTCGATGTGTGGGTTTTGGGTCATTGATTGATCGATTGGGTTGGGATTTTGGGCTGGTGGTTGTGGCGGTGGTTGGTTGAGTTTTAGGCCGTCGATGTTTGTGGCTGTAGTGGGCAGCGATGTTGTGGCTGTAGTGGGTTTTGATGTATGGGTTTTGGGTCATTGATTGATCGGTTGGGTTGGGATTTTGGGCCGGTGGTGGAGTCGTGGTTGTGGCGGTGGTTGGTTGAGTTTTGGGCCGGCGATGTTTGTGGCTGTAGTGGGCAGTGGTATTGTGGCTGTAGTGGGTTTCGATGTGTGGGTTTTGGGTCATTGATTGATCGGTTGGGTTGGGATTTTGGGCCGATGGTGGTGTCGTGGTTGGGGCGGTGGTTGGTTGAGTTTTGGGCCGGCGATGTTTGTGGCTGTAGTGGGCGGCGGTGTTTGTGGCTATAGTGGTCCGGCAGTGTTTGTTGAAGATTTTGAGTTTCTTTTTCTTTTTCTTTTCTTTTTTGTTGAGGTTTTTTGATTTGGAATTTGTTGGAGATCCAGTGATTGTGATTTGGGCCGGAATTTGTTGTAGTTTGTGGAGGTTGATTTGCCGTTGCCGTTGGTGGTTTGTGGAGGTTGACTGTGATTGTAGTTTAATGTGTTGGAATTTGTTTAATATTATTTACTGTGTAGGAAATATTATTTTAATGTATAAAATTGAAATATAGAACATCTGATAAATGCTATATTATAAAATGATGTTCTAAAATGATAAAGTGGGTTTTTGGTGTGTCAAAATGACATTTTTTTTAGAGAGCTAATGAGAATGCTCTAAGAAATTCCTCTATAATGTCTCAAGATAAATCCTTTGTACACCTCCTATATATTTTTGTTATGAATTCTGAGTTATTAGATTGGGCAACGAACTAGGCTACTAGGCTAGCCCATTGGGTACTCATGGGCATAAAAACTAACCCATAACCTGACCCACTGGGTTAGTGGGCTACCCATGGGCCTCAATAACAACAGGCTATGTTGCCTATTAGCCTGGTAGGCCGCCAGGCTTCTAGGCCGGGCCATAGGCCATGGGCTATTTGGTGACCCTTAAGTGCACTGAAAATCTTGAAGCCAATAACTGGGTGATGGTAGAGTGCATTTAGAGCATTCCCATCAGGCGTTGCAAAATTATGCCATTTTAATACATTAAAAAGCATATTTTATTATTTTACCACATTATTTTATAATACACCATTCATCACATGTTCTATTCTTTGATTCTAAACATTAAAATAATATATACAACACATTAAATAATATATTAACTCAAAACCCAGCCAATATACAAACACACAACTCAGTGGCAGTTGCCACCAACCAAGAACCAACAACCACCGCTATAACCACTGCCACAACTAAGAGCTTCCTCCACCACCCAAAATACAACTGAAAACAAACACAACCAAATACCTACAACAAATCGATTACTAAACCACCATCAACGGCAAATCAACCGCCACAAACTATAACCACAATTACCGGATCTTCCAACAAATTCTAAATCCAAAAAAAAAAAAAAAAAACTCAAAATCTTCAACAAAGTAGAGAATAAAACTCAACCCACTATAGCCACAAACACTACCGGCCCAAAACTCAACCAACCACCGCCACAACCACGACACCACCACCTACCCAAAACCCCAACCTAACTTATCAATCAATGACTAAACTCAACCAATGAATGGCCTAAAACCCCAACCCAATCGACCCAAAACCTCTACCCACAACCCACACAACACCAACCCAAAACCCACACATCGAAACCCATCCTAAATCTCACACCCACAACCCAATTAAGAGAAATCTGAAGGTCGGCAGTGAGGGTTGGAGAATGAGGCGATGAGATCGGGGATGAGTTGTGGAGAATGAGGCGGCGAGAGTTGTGGAGGATGACGCAACTTCAGACAAATATGAGAGAGAGAGAGAGAGAGAGAGAGAGAGGAGAAGAAGAAGAAGAAGAAGAAGAAAAAGAAGAAGAAATGAGAGAGATACCCCAGAGTGAATAAACAAATGATAAAAAAAATTGCAACATGCTACGGTGCGGTTTCATTTATGTAACTGCACTGTAGCATGTTGCAAACAATTTTGAGATTTGGAACATCTCATGAAGCATAAATATTTGGTGTTTGGTGTGCCAAATGCCAAATATTTGGCATTTGACACACCTGATGGGAATGCTCTTAGAGTGTAAATGTAGCATCTTATTTGTTCTATCTAAACATGGATGATAGCTTTCATTTTAGGAACATACACAGTGGTGCCACTTTCCTTAGGGAATTCTGTGGCTGTTATTATTATACATATGCAGTAAGTACAACTCTCACTACCAAATCTTATCTATATATCTATATATATAATAATCAGTGAAATTGAGAGAAACTCAAATTAGAATTCCAATTTTGCGCCATGTGTCCTAAATTATTTATTCTTAAAGAGTTTTATTTCTTAATTTTAGAATCAAATGTGGAATCACATCATAAATATTCATCCAAGTGAGTTATTAAGTACAAAAACCAATGAGTCTAGAATAAATGAATCGGAAAAAAAAAAAAAGTGTTTCACCATAATTTTTTTTTAAAAAAACATGGACAATTTACATTTTATACCTAATAATATCCTTACAAATTTTTTTAAAGAGTTAACAAAATATTAAAATGACTATCAATAGTATTTAAATTATAAAAATCCAATTAAATTTTAAATTGGAGTCTAATTTTGTGCCATGTGTCTCATCTAATTTTTAAATTTGTGTGTCAAGTGAATTATTAGGTGCAAAAATTAAAGAGTATAAATTCAATTAGATTTTAAATTGAATATTAATTTGAGTTCAATTTTGCGTCATGTGTCCCATCTAATTTTTTTAATTTTTGCTACAAGTAAATTATTGGGTGCAAAAATCGAAGAATCTAAATTCAATTAGATTCTAAATCGTGTGTGTGTGTGTGTGTGTATGTGTGTGTGTAAGTGTTTGTAAGTGTGATTGTTTTTAAATGTACCCGTGCATTTGCACGGGATTACACACCAGTAATAATTAATAGGTAGCACTTCATATACATTAATCTATATGTAGTTAAGCTTTAGGGATTGAATATGTTTATTTGATTGGTAATTCTTATTTAATTGAGATCCCCTGCTTCATAGGATTGGAAATTCGATTGGTAATTCTTTTTTTAATTTTTAATTTTTTCTTTTCTTTGAGGACTATGCAGTGAAAATTCATAAAATTTTCCTATTTAGGAAAACTAATTTGAAATAAAACAAACTAAAAATAAATCAAAATTACAATGGGAAGATATATATTGGGTAGAATATTTATCCTTTTTTTATAATCAAAATGGGGACTGCATTTGGAATTTTTTTTTTTGTAGTGGACATTTGCACAACAATTTTTTAAAGGATATTCCCACAAAAATTTTAAGTATTGTGTCTCACAATTTTAAACCATAGCAAATTTTGTGTCTTCATTCTCTCCTTTTGACTCTCTTATTTAACCATCGGGCAACATATTTTTTTTTTTTTTTGGTAATCATATTCAGAGTTGCTGCATTCTTCAATTACAAAAATACCTAGGGGTGTGATAAGAATTCTATACAAAAAAAAATTATTTCACTCACAAACGCATAAATCTCATTACACCTCTAAGTATTTTTGTGATTGAAAAATGTAACAACCCCGAATTTTGAAAAAATACCAACTTTTTAGGATTTTGAGCTTATTCTAGTAGCCCCTCACCCAAAAAAAAAAAAAATTCCCTTTATTTTCTAAAGCACTTTTAGCAAATAAACAATTAGTAAAGCTCAAAAAAAATATTTCAAGTTTCTATATATATATATATATATATATATATGTTGAAAAAAATATGACTCTAAAAAAAAGCCTCATTGCATAGTTTGCAAATGTGCAAATAAACGAATAAATCTCAAATTGTGAAAAATGAAAAATTATGACACTAAATCCAATAATAATAATAAAAAGCCTCATATGATGATGGCTAGTAGATTATATAAATAGATATAAATATAGGTTGTTATGGTCATTGAGGCAGTTAACAAGCTCAGGCCTAATACCACTATGTTTGGGCACATCAGTGAGGAGATTAGGATTGTTAAAAGTTCTATAGTTATATGTAGTTTCAATCATATTAAAAGGGTGGTAATAAGCTTGCTCACGCCCCCTTGTTAGAAGAGCAATTTTAACTACAGATACCAATGCTGTATGATTAGAAAATCTACAACTGAATTTAGATAATGCATTCTAATATGATTTTCCTTAATAAATTTATTTACTTTTTCCTAAAAAAAAATTAATTTTTGAATAGATAGATATAAATTATATATATTATATATAAATAAATAAAATATATATAGTCTCGCACACGTGAAGGTTTGCACTTCCCGCAAACCGCCCGGTGTCTGTGTGACTATATATTGAGGGAGGCAGGGTAAAATTTGGGGTTTGCCTTTATGTAATGTAATTAGTTTTGTTATTGCAGTATTTTTTTTGAGACTATAAAAGAATTACGAATTACAGAAAAAACCCGCCTCAGATTCGGTGTTGTTGCACGAGGAGCCATGTCTTGTTCTAAAGGTCTCTAATTTTTTTTTTCTTCCTCTTTTTTCCGAAGATAATTTCACTATATGTATAAATTTTTTTTTAGCCCTCTCACAAAAAAAAAGCAATAATTTTTCGAAACCCATTTGGTCGATTTGATAGTTTCTCCAATTTTGAATATTATCCGATGCGAATGCAAAATAAAAGACTATGTGCTGGGTGTTGCTGTTTGTGTTTGTGTTATATATATATATATGTGTGTGTGTGTGTGTGTGTGTGTGTGTGTGTGTGTATTTGAAAAGACAAAACTTTACTGGCACGTTTTCATTATAGTATTTGATTTAGCTGTTCCTCTCCTCTGTGCATAATGTATCACAGTAATTGATGTTTTATATGTGCTTTAGTTCTCTCTCTGTTGCAAATTTGATCTATTTTTATGCTTTAATTAGTTATTTTAGATATTGTTTGTGCTGAATTTTTTTGTTGGTTTTTTTTGGCAGGAAATTCTTCCAAACGTAAGTGTGAAAGTGTATTTTGTTGTTAATCAAACAAAGACTAGTGCTTGATCCCTCCTGGTGCCTTAGCTGCTTTTTTTTTTTAATTTTATCTTATGTTTGTGATCTGTTGCTTTATATGTTGTTAACTACTTACCTTGACCCCTGTGTCTTCTCTATCTTTGTAGTTACTAGAAACGCTTTAATTATGGTTATTTTGGGTAAATTCACGACGGCCATATCGGGACGGGGACCAGGCTCAAGCACTATGTGCGCGATTTTACACGAATTGTATGATGAGGTACGATTTTTCACAGTTGAGAGTCATTTGGAAGGGTTATACTTATAGTTGATATAGTTTTTTTCTTTAAAATTTGTTATGAAATGATGAATTCTTTTAAAATATGATTTGTTCTGAAAACATGCCAAATGGTAGGATTAAAGCGGTTGAAAATTTGTTAAAGTAGACTTAAAGAAAAATATGCTCTTTTTATAATTTCTCTATTCTGTTCAGTTATTGTAATTTTTTTTTCTGCTTCCTTTTTCTTTGTTCTACTCCTAATTGTGGGGCAGTTTTTTTCATAATTTTTCTTTGTTTGGTTATGCAGTGCAGAAATAGTACTTATAATGATTGCTGTGATGTATACTTCAAAGGCTACGAAGAATGCCGTGATTTTAAGAGGGGTTTGTAAATCTGTTACTTTGTTTTGGTTCTTGTTGATTCTCAGAAGCTTTCTTGTTGTCTTTTAGGTGTCACTTTTGCCTCTATATATTAAAGAACAAACTGATGATTGCTTAGTGCTCATAAGATGGGTTGGTTTTTTTAATTTTATTCAAGAAAATCTATAATCTTATTTCTTATAAACAAAATTTTTTATTTGCATGATTTACATACCAAGTCTAGAAGGAAAACAAAGAAAAGACCTTTATATTGGATTGTCTTTCAAGGTGTCATAATTCAGTCTAATACAAGTTTTGATCCATCAAATAGTGAAATGCCAAGTTCAAAAATATAAATAAATAAATAATCTGTGGGTGAGGAGGATTTCCTAGGAGTTGCACGAGTTGTTTGCCTTTTTTTTTTTGGTGGTCTATCATTCCTGATAGTTTAGATGGACCAATTTTTATGTAAACAATGGATAAAGGTTTACTTTTTATAAGGGTTTTTTTTTTTTTGTTTTTTTTTTTTGGGGGGGGGGGGGGGGGGTTGGTTTGGCGTTGGTTAAGTTGGTCTCATGCTTTGTTGTTCAACTTACGATAGCTAGGCTAAGATGTTAAGGGAGAATAATAGGGGGCCCCTGGATCACATCTTACCGGTGGCATGCATAGTATAGCTAGAGAAGGAGGCTTACATTATTCAAGAATAGTTTTGGAATGTAGGACTACCATATAAATGAGTGTGTGTTCGGCCCCTCCAAATGCTCCAATCTTCCAGGTTGCAGCATTGTACCTCTTGTTAAAATGTCCCTTCCAACATGCTAATAATTCTAGCACTAATCTTGGAATAACCGAACTCATCCCACACAAACAAAAAATAAGAGACCACAATTCCTTAGCACTCATAATAAAATGAAATCCTAAAGAACTTATAGATCTAGTGATTCACAAGGAGATTAGTGATGTACAGAGAGAACCGAACATCTAGAACTTTTTCTGAATCTAAGAAATGGGAAGAAGGCATTTTTTTTTTCCATGTTGAATTGAAATCCTTTGAATTTATCCTCGAAGAGAGTCTGAGAGTGAGAGGATGTATGGGTCACGCATCGTTGGATGGGGGACTAATAGCATGAATAATATGATTTTAGGTGGGGAAGGAGCCAGTGGTTAAGCTCATTGTTGGTGAAAGTAATTGCACTGCCTCTGGACTATAGTTTTATCATGTCATGCTGGGAAGTTGGAAAGGTGTTTTGTATTCAAAATAATAGAAATTCTCGGGGTGGTATATTGTGGTGATGGAGTATGGAGAATCAGCGATACGAGAAACAAAGGTTCAATGATAATACCAGAAGGTAGAGAGCCATGCGAGTGGATAGGACTCAGTTAGGTGATCAAAGGATTGGTGGTGTTGGCACCAAAGAGTCATGCATTGACTTCCTTCACAGCAGATTCCACAGTCTTGGTTAGATATATCTAACCATATGATCTAAAGATCTAACTATTTCCCAAGCCCATAAAGTCTTAAAGTTTTTATGGCGCAAGAGCTCCATAATTTTTGAAGTCCAACTAAAAATAGTTCTGAGGCATCTTCCATGGTTACTATGTAACTATTTTCCTATTCTTCTGGAGTGTAGGTTTTGCAATGGGGTTGGAGCCTGTTAGATTTGAAAACATGTGGGTAAAAGCTGAAGGATTTATTGATAGGATGAGGGGGTTGTGGGTATCTTCTCATTTTTAAGGCTCGCCTAGCTTTGTTTTGCCCTATAAGTTGAAGACTCTAAAGTTAGATTTGCAAAGGTGGAATGAAACGGAGTTTGGAAATGTAACAAGAAGGAAAAACACATTGCTAGCTTGCATATAGTCATTGGATGTGATCAAGTAGGATAGACTGATCATGAAAAGATGCAATGGAAATTGGCCATCGCAGAACTTGAGAAAACTTGTTGTTTGAGGAAATAAGCTAGAGGCAAAAGTCTCAGATGCTTTGGCTAAAGGAAGGGGATAAATATACCAAGTTTTTCCAATCGCTTCATGAACTCGCATTGTAGAAGTAACACTATAGGGCAATTAGATTTGGATGGAGAGGCATTTATAAACGAAGTTGAGAATAGGATACTCTAATTCTAATTGAAAACCTAATTCTAAATGACACGGAAATTCCAATTATTAAATTACCAAAATACTCCTAACTCTATGAAATGAAATAAAAATATTAATAAGCATAATTAACTACTAAATACTGAAAATAACTATACAATTGACTCTAAAAGCAAATAAATTCTAAATTAAAATATTTTTTCTTTTCTTTTTTCCACGTCAATACATTAATAAGATTGTAACTTCCTTTGAGTGCCTTCTTCCTTCTACAATATGTGGGCACTCAACTTAGTTTGGGGACAGAGCTTGCTATAGGGCGGTTAGCTATGGATGGAGAGGTATTTAAAAACCAAGCTGAGAGTAGGATACTCTAATTCTAATTGAAAACCTAACTCTAAATGACACAAAAATCCCAATTATTAAATTTCCATAATACCCCTAACTCTATGAAATTAAATAAAAATATTAATAAACATAATTGACTACTAATACTGAAAATAAATATACAATTGGCTCTAAAAAAAAATAAATTCTAAATTAAAATATTTTTTTCTTTCTGCTTTCCACATCAATACATTAATAAGATTTTAACTTCCTTTGAGTGCCTTCTTCCTACAACAATTTGTGGACACTCAACTTAGTTTAAGGATAGAGCTTGAAGTTGATAAATGAATCATTCCTGGTGAATTATCTTTTTATGGATTCTAAAGACGTTCCACTAGAATTTTTTGTTATTGTCTAGCACAAGCCAAATGAAAGCTTAATTCAATTCTTAATTTTTTGTTCAATCATGGTTTATTAATTTTAAGAATGAGCTGTGTAGTTTAGTTTATGTAAATTAGCCCAATATAATTCAATTCTTCATTGTCACATATTAACAGCCAACAAGCTCTAGCCATTGGAATTTCTCATGGTCTGGTTATTCACTGATATCTACTTAGCAAAACAGTTATTCATTGATATTTATTTGATGCAGAAGACACCTAATGCGTTACCATTTGATCTTTATATAGCCGTCTTAGTTTAGTTATCTACAGTTCAACTTATCTTTTCTCATGCATCATTTCTGCAGACCCAAAACATCAACCCTTGGCTGAATTACGGAAGGGTAAGTCTGGCCTTTTTAATGCTGGTGTTTGTTTCTTTCTCCAATTGAAGCTGTCAAATCTTCTATCTTAATGTTTAATTCTCATTTATGCATTTTTATTTTCATTTTAAAATGTTTTTGTTGCATATGTGGATGGGGGCGTGCTGGTTCTTACCTTTTATTTCAGAGTGGAAGAAATCTATCAATGATCAAGGTTTCGCCGATGCGTTTGATTACATGAAGCATTTACGTGAGCAAGACCCTGCGATGTGCAGGATAATTTATAAGTCATACAATGAGGTAAACTGTGTTTATTTAAGAAACTTCTAAATATTCTGTTTCTATGATATAACTGAGTTATAAGGAATTCATAGTTTATGGCTTGAAAGGTGTGGTTTAAATTAATTCTTAATCGGAGTCGTATTATAAAATTCCTGTCTATTGAGTTTTCTGATAAATCTTTTTTGTTTGTTTCCATTTTAAATCCAATGAATAAAGAATCAAGTATGACAGCAGTGTTAATGTTGGACACCAAATGAATTATTTATTTCTCTTCTTTGCTTCGTTATTATTTGTAAATAATAACAATGGTATAGTTGGGGTATTTTTGGATGGCGTGGAACCTCACCAAGGCAGGGCTCTTTGGACCCATCCCTAGGGAGTAAACCAAGGATACACAACCCTACCCTCCAAAACCGTGTATCTAGAGGAACTCCTAATGGGATTGAACCTACGATGTTTGGGTTTATAGCTCATCCCAAGCCTCCAACCACTAGGCTGCAACCTGACGGGTGGTATATAGTATGGGTATTTTTTTTTTTTGAGAATGCGTATGGGTATTGATTTGGCTAAAATATAGGGTCGGAGGACAGATTGGAGAAATTCTTTTCCTTGTGGATTTAGGTTTTAATGTTGTAGAAGAAACTGAGGAATTTTTTTATAAGTTTTTTTACTTTTAGCCCCAATGGAAGGGGGAAGGGGAGATCCAAACCAGTAATTTCCGCATGAGGCATGGTCCCTAGTCAATTTTATAAATTGAAGAAATTAGGGGTGAGGCTTTGTAGAATGAATTGGAGTTTGTAAAATTTGAATTTTGATGACTATTTGACAAGGAATATATGTGGGGGCATTTAGGTTTTGATTAGGGTTGTTTGAGTAGTAACGTTAACGACAGTCTGCCAAGAGTTTGCTCTATCTCAAGTAGCTTCTCCTTTGCTTGTATAAGATAAAGGTGGAATCACGAGTTTAAGATTCATTGGATGCATGTGTAATATATCAAAAAAAAAAAAAAAAAAGAAATAGAGAGAGAAGTGCCAACCTTTGTAAGAGGAGTATCTGGGTGCAATGCTTGCCAATTGAGGAGGGATAAACTTTGGCCTTATATACCTATGTAACCTATCAGGAATTTCATGCTAGCACTATTCTCAATTTCTTGCAGCATTTTATCTATCTTGCATTAACATGTTCGATTGATAAATAATCTGATGTCTAGATTAGCTTGTTTAGTTGATAAATACTTTTTCAAATCCTTGCCATTAAACGAACATATGTAGGCAACTTTTCAAATCTGGCTACATCATCTTGTGTTAAAATCAATGCAGAATTATGAAATTATGGGGTTACAAGGGCTAAAAAGGGCTATCTTCACACGCACGCAAAATTTTCAAATGGCTTAACATATAATAAATATCTTTGCAAATGTGTGTAAAAGTACCGAGAAGCTTATTTTTTTTGTTAAGAGATGGAGAGAGAAGAAGAAGGAGAAGAAGTTATGGGTTTGGAAGAGAACAGAAAAAAAAAATTCATGTGGAGAGAGAGCGTAAGGAGAGGGAGGGGGGGAGTAGGTAATGCCAGTTACACATCATATTTTCATCTCGTGTCAAAATGATGAAAATTTGTCATCATGGGGGCTAAAAGAATGATCTTGATGGAGAAACTAATGTATTGAGTGGCTAACTATGCTATATATATATATAAATATAAGGTGTGAAAGAGAAGGGGGTAGGTGATGTCACCCTTTAACTAAGTTGCATATTTGATATGTTTTTCCTTTAAAATGTGTGTTCTTATTGCACTATAGTATGCAATAAATGTGATTTTTTTTTGAGCAATTTTATGGTAAAAGATCTTGATGGAATACCTCTTGGACCATGCTCCTTAAGTCTATTCGGACTTCAGTTGAAATGATGTATCTCTGAATTCCATATTTATATGTCAATTGCATCCTCTTCTTCAGTTGCTAATGAGAAAGGATAATATATGTGACGCTCATGAGCTAATGAAATGTATGTTATTATTATATATCAAATTTTAATTTAATTTGTGAGTTGAAGTACCTATCCAAAAAAAAATCACAACTTCAAGTCGGAATTGACCCTATATATTCTTTATATTTTGCTTTAAGTGAAAGGTAAATCTTTAATTTGTTTGCTAGAAAGATGAACCAAAACTCGTTTGCTTATGATTATTATGCGTGGATTATTGGGACTCTCCCTTATGTCATGTGGGGATCTTTTTTATATGTGATTGATGAATCTTGATCAACTAATGGATGATGTTTTGTTGTTTTTGTCATCTTCAAGTTCGTTTGGTTTGTTTCCTTATAAAGAACAATATTCAATCTTGCAATTGAGAACTATAATTGTAATGAATTTGGGAAATCTGTTGTGTGCTTTTATCATTGCCTTCTTTTTGTACATAATGAAAAAAAATCGACACTATGCTACAAGACTTCATAAATTACAAAAAAGAAAACCTAGAATTAGAGACAGATAAGGTGTGGTATTTACATTTTTAGGGTTAAAAACATTATTTTTAATATGACTAAATAAAACTAAGAAACTAGAAGCAATGTGAGTTGCAAATTAGAATTTGCGTTTTCTTTTTTCCTTGAAGCTAGATTTGGAATGGTATATAGTCTAGAGTAATTATATGCTATCCCCTAAGATTGCATATTGGGATGGTTGCTACTGAGACATCTATCAAAAAGTTATTAGTTTCTTCTCAAAAAAAAAGAAAAAAAAAAAAAGAAAAGAAAAAAGAAACAGTTACCATTGCTTTTGTACCAAACAAGTTAGTGTTACATATTCATGAGATTGTTCAAGTTTATAACAATTGTTTTTCTCATTTCAATCATGCAGTGCATTAGCAAAGGTTATGATGATTGTGAGAGATACCGCGAGTACAATTGTCCCCAATTCAAATAGCCTTTTAACTGTGGTATTGTTGTTCACTACACGAATTTTAGCAGAAGATTGAAATCTATAAATTATGCCATTGCTTAGAGATTTTGTAAGCAATTATCTAGTTAGAACAATGCTTCATCTTCAGTTACTTTTTTGGTAAAAAATTTGCTATTTATAAATGTTTAGTCTTGTACTTCGCTGTTTAACTTACAAATTTACAATAGTTAGAATTAGGGCGTTTACATTGATGATGGTATTTGAGCAAACAGGTTATTTTACCACTCAAAAAGCCGAAAAGCATGCTTTATTAAGTGATGGATGTATGATATCAGATATTCGGTCTTCTTTTATATATATATATATATATATATGTGTTACAAAGAATATGGTGCCAGTGATTTTTTGGGGCTTTAAATGGTTTTGCAAGTCCTAACTTTGTTTGGACTATCGCGCCATTTATTTGTTAACGTTCTCGATGTATCAATTAATTTGGATTTGGGATATCTTTGTGGGTTGGTATGAGTTTTTCTAGGGTCACAGCAACAAATTCACAACACTCTAATTTGCTTATAACATCAACAGTCATTAAAAAAAATAATAATAAAATAAAATTGCATATTGTAGTGGGTTTTCATTCTCAATACCTAATCATTCTCATTAAGAATGCTAAATACTATAAATTCTAAATTTTAACATAAAGTTTGTAAAAAGCACTAAAAAGCAAGTTACAACAAACATGCTAAACTTAAAAAAAAATAGCAACTGAGCTACAGCTTTCATCTTTGGAAGCGCACTGTAGCTCCATTCTTAAGAAAAATATTATTATTTTAATGCTTGTGGTGGAAAATGTGATTTGTGTAGTTGTTTTTTATTATTTTAATAAGTAGTTTATATTATTTTAAACGAAATGGCAAAAAAAATAGAACTTGGAAACGGTGTTGAAGTTGACTTGGAAAAAATAGAACACTGTTCAAACGGTGTTGAAGTTGACTTGGAAAAAATTTCCCCCACTTCTTCAGTTATATATCAAAATTTTAGATTTCCCACAAAGTGATCAAATGACGCATAAATTACAAAAAAAGGTTGTTGTCAATATCGTATCAACAGCATTCTACAAAGAAAAGTTTGATACTTTTCACAAAAAATGAATGGTGCTTGGTTTAATAGTATGAATATTGGTTTTAGTATTATAGCATTCTCATTAGCTTCTTCCAAAAAATTAGTTATTTTACATTATCAAAATCCAATTTACTTATTTGATATAATCACTTTAAAAATACACCTTATATTCTATACTTTATTTTACACTCCATCATAATAAAGTAATCTATGTTTTTACACCAACAACTATAGCAACAACAAAAAAAGCCACAAACACCACAACACCAACCACTCAACCCCACCATAACCCTAGCCACCCAACACCACAAATTTGCATTGGATTCCGAGTCCAACCCACCCACACTAGACTACCACCAACATCAATAACATTGCTAAAATCCACACACAAAAAATAAAAAATAAAAAAACTAAAATCCATCCATGTCGTCAACTCGATCCACTGGATCTATATCGGATCACCACCCTGAAAACCAACTTTTTATCACCTTTGGTTTTTAAGTTTGTCTCTATTTATGTGAACACAATTACAAGTGCAAAAGCACTGGTTACTACCTAACAAAAAATACATCACAAAGCACTTAGGGGTTGCAATTCATGTTGGCTTGTCTGCTTTAGGTTGTGCCATGTCGAGTTAAGGGCATCTGGTTAAATAAATTGGCACAAACATGACATGTTTTTTATGCCTGTTGACACAACACAATTCACTTGACATGGTTAATAAACATGTCATGTTGAGTAGACATAAATACAACATTACTCATTTCAAAAATCATTTGTGCAGGCAATTCAAATCCATTTTTCTCTGATCCTTTTATAAAAGGATTCCTTCTTAATATTAAATAAGTTATGTAGCACAAATACAACTCATTTTACCCACTTCAAACATGACACATTTCAACCTATATGACCTTATTAATATATTTTTAAATTTAAATAAACAACCAATTACATACAAAATCATAACATCAAAATACCTATAAGGAAAAAAAAAATTTAAAAGGTCAAAATATATCTTCAAAGTACTTATAAAGCACGCAATCTAGAAATTCATAATAACATTGTGAGAGTGCCCTTTTCTGTGACACTCAGGCCCAAGGATCCCGGGCCTAAATAAAAGGTTTGGTGAACCGGGCCTTGACTCACCGCAGCTAACAAGCTGTTTAAGAATTAAATGATATACAGGAGATGCTCCTGACAATAAAAAAAAAATGACAAGCAAGGATATTCGTATTGAAGAATGCCAAAAACAACAAGGTAAATTCAAAAGGAAAGAAGCAGGATTAGCAAAGTGGTACAAAATTAATGCTAAGGGGATCCTGGGATTAATGAGGCATATTTCATTAATACGTTGTCTGTTAAGTTACAGAAAGCTCACTAGGACGTGATACAAGGTTCAATCAAGCTCAAAAATTACAGTCTTGAGTAGCTATTTTAGCCTTCAAAACTTGCAAAGTTTGATTCTCTTTGAATCCGAGTATGTGCAATAATGGCTTTTACAGGATACCAGGAAGCAATATTCGTTTTCCCTTAGTGTTTTCTTTCTCTTCATCACTAATTTACTGATAGTTTTTTCTCTAGAAAATCTCCTCTTTTTTCTCTCTTTTTCGCTGCCCTTTCTTCGCAACCCATCCCTTCCTTTTATAATGGAGTTCTAGTCTTCCCGGGGAACTGTTGGTTCCCCTGTTTTGCCTTCTTGCGAACAAAGCCTGTTCCGTGCCTATCACTCGGTAAGTCCCATTTCCCATTTTTCTCATTCTTTCCTTCTTTCAGCTCTGATTCTTTTGAAAGTTCCTGGTTGGCCACCTTCTTTGGGATGTGCTGAGGTATGCCCTTCTTGGCATCACCGTTTTTTGGCAGTTTCCACTTTTCCCTTTTCTTTCCCATCTGGGCAGAATCTTGTTCTGCCAACTTGAAAGCCGCTTGTTATCATTCTTTTTTTGTGCTTCCCTGTTCTAGTTCCCTAAGGTTTTTTTCTATCTGTGCCATGAGAGGTCGCTCGGTTCTACTGGCGCTTGTGTTCTTTTGCTTTTGTTTCTTATTTTCTTCTTCTGTCTTTTTCTTTCGAGCTGTCCTAGTCTTCCTTTGTCTTTGTGCCTGAAAGGATCCGCGCCTCTTGATGGTTGCTAAGAATCTTGACTTCTTATCCCTTGCCGTGGTTTTCTTTTTTTTCTTTTGGATGCTTCTTCGTCTGGGCTTCAAGTCTCCTGGGCCTTTTTATTCCTTCGTGGTTCCCCTGCATCTGCTACTTTGAACTTAGCTTGATTTTTTCCTTTTGGGCCTGACTCATTCTTTTGGGCCTCCTTCACTATGATCCTTTTTAAACCTCAACAAACATCAAATACTTAAAACATAAAATCTAAAAGGTAATAGATTAATCTAAAATAAATAAATGTATGATTATTTTACAGGTTAAATGAGTCATGTTAAAATGGATTATTTTGTGTCGACACAAATGAATAATCATATCTTATCGAATCAAATGAAGGTTAAGCAAATTAACTTGCAATTGACATGTTTCTTATCATGTCAATTACTAGTTGACTCAATTCCGACACAAACCCTTAAGGCTAAACTTTAAGTCTCAAAAACTTGTATCGTATTCACAAATCATGTCAAATATCGTTGCCACTTTGAACTTTAAAATTTGGTTTCTTCTAGCAAAGGGAGAATAATCAATAATGGGAAAATGATCAAATTTAAGCACCAAGTTTTTTATGGTGGGTATGATGGGGATTTCGGCTGAAAGGAATTTCATTTGACTTTTGGATCCTTGGTTTTGTGAAAGGTGCCAAAGGGTTATAGGATTTTGTCCGGTTAGGGATTTTGTTTGGACTTGGTTAAGCTCCTCAACAATCCGATTTTGTGCCTTTTATTTTTTTGAGATAAAATTTGATTACAAACTTAGTTAATAGTTAATGATTTTAGTTAATGGTTGCAACTTTATTTAATATATTTTGAATGTATGTAATAGGAGTTACAAATAGATCAATAAATAATAATCTCTCAAAGTTTCACCACTGACTTCATAATTTCCGTACGTGTAAGTGTTGTACGGACGCTACCAACAATGGTGGGTTTGAATTTGAAGTCCACTCTTTTTATTTTCTCTGCACCTAATTACTAAAGTTTAATTTGGCTGCATACTTTAGTGATACGAAGACAGATTAGGCAAAAAGAGAGAGAGTGAGAAAGAGTTTATTCAACAAAAAAAAAAAAAAGAGAGAGTGAGAAAGATTGTGTTTGGAATGAACTGAGAGGTATAGAAATACAAAGCAAGGGAGGAGATCGAGCTAAGACTAGCTTTCTGTGTGCAAGTCTACTGTGACTTTAGTCTTTTCATAAAACGTTTCTCTGATTTCTGCCTGTATGATTTCATTCGCTACTCGAGAGTCGAGAGAGAGAGAGAGAGAGAGTGTGTGTGTGACCAAATATGGCAAATCAAGTAGAAATGATATACATATTCATGTGTCAGTCTTATAAAATAATGGCCGAATATTGTGCCAGAGCCTATAGCCTATAGGGTCTTTATTAGGTGCAGAGAAAACAAAATGGGTGGATTTCAAATTCTAACCCACCACTGTTGGTAGCTTCCACAACCTACACACGCGTACGGAAGTTGTGATGTTAGCAGTGAAACTTTGAGAGATTATTATTCATTGATTTATCTGTAACTTCTATTATATTAGACTATTTGCATCAGTGAATGTAAAATTTTTGTCCATTTTATATAGAAAAATTTACTTTTTTTATTTTACACATACATTTTTACAAAATACTCACATCAGTTTATCTATTTTACACATTTATTTAATAAAATATTCATTCTTTTATAATTTTTTATTATTCCCTCTTTTGCTGCCCCTCTCTCTCACAGACCCATAATCTGTCACTACCAACGATCACTCCACACCCAGCCACCATCATCACCACCCAACCACCATCATCAAGGAAAACCCACCCAATCCCAAACCCATTAATCACCCACCCAACCCGAAACCCAGTCAAGCCAAATCATCACCCACCCAATTGGCGGCAAGATCATCAAAACCCACCAATGAACCAGAAAAGCCAAGCCGATCAAGATCAAAACCCACCGACTCACACCCATAATCAACAAAAAAACCAGTAAAAAAAAAAAAAAAAACTAGCAACCAACAGATCGGAGCGAGATTGAGGCCTCCAGCCTAAGCAGGATCGACGCCTCGCAGCACCACCACCTCCTCGAGACAGCCGTCGGCTTCAAGCTCAACCAAAAATGGATCAAAACCCACAAGATTCTAGGCTACAAACCTGTCGAAGAACTTCGTTCGTGTTGTAGGCAATAGACTCATCCGGCGACTCGACTTTCTCGACCTCGTTCTCATCAACGGCGATGGCGATCGGCGGAAGCTAGAGGAAGAAAAATTGATGAGATGAGAGAAAGAGAGAGCTATGTTGTGCGCCTGAGAGAGAGTGAGAGTGAGAGCAGAGACAAGAGAGAGAAAAAACTATTAAAAAATTAAATACACATGCTATAGTGCCCGTGTAAATTTACACGAGTACTGTAACTCGTTGAAAAATTTAGAAGACTTTACACATTTTTAAACAGACTAATGTAGAGTGTTTTTTGGTTCAAAATGTGTAAAATGGTCAAAATGTGTATTTTACACATTTATAGAAGAGCTGGTGTGAATAATCTTATAATTTGTACTAATTTGCTTTTTGCTTCATTCAGCAATTTCATTTTTTTAAATCCTTTTAATAATAATTAATGTTTGTTTTCCGATCATAATCATGCTATCTTGGGATTTTGTCATTTACGTTTACGACATTTTTTTTCTTTTCTCATTAGTGTTTTCTTGTTCTATGGTTCGTAAAATTTTAAACATGATAGAGATATATAAGTAATGTGTATTTGTTTTATCTTATAAAAAAAATTCTTTTTGATTATTTTTTTAAAATAGGTATATCTTTTTTTCGTATTATAAATATTAATTTTCATCTATTTTCACTAGCATTGGACATAGCGAAGGCAATTAGGAATCGTTAACTATTTGATGTATCACATGGGTTATTAACTAGTTATATAATAAAAATTGAGTTTAAAAATAGTAATTTCACTAAGTAGTTGCATTAAATTGCAACAATTTGAAAAATAAAAACAACAATGTAAGGGCGGATTTTGGGGCCCAGGCCCAGTGAGCAGGCGATTCTGGCCCAAAAGACCCTCAACAATGAATTTGTAGAGAGTGGGTCGAAGAACTAGGTCAAGACAGAGTGCACGTAATGGTTAGTAAGCCATGCAACCATTTGAACGTGGGGGGCGCTTCATTAGGTTTCCTGGGATAACAGTTCATGGAACAACAACTTAGGCTTTTCTTACAAAACTTCTTCTTCTTCTCTCTCTTTTCCTTATTTTTTGCTCTCTGGCTTCCGATCCCCTGATCATGGGGGTTTTCTTCTCTTATATAGCATCCTTCGAATGATAATGGCCCTACACTTGTTGATCATCTAGGCCTCTACTTGAGTGCCTGTCCCATAGGACATCATCCTCCTTTTCTGTGAGTTGCACTTTCCAAGATAATACTGTTCTCCTGTCCTCTCCACATTAATGCGGCTGGAAAAGTAGCTTCCTTATATTTAATGCGGCAGTTGTGGTTGCCCCCCTATGCGTCCAGCATTTTCCTTCGATTTGGGACGATTTCCCACTATGTGAAGGGTGTGCGTTGGATTCCCATTTGATGCGTCCGAGGAGACATTCCTCCTCGGACGCCTCTTAGACAAGCCCGGCCCGGCCCAACAGGGTTGGGCTGGAAGTCCTCTGGCCATGTCCTCACTTCTTGTCATGGTTGGGCCCCGCATGGGTGCCAAGGCCCACTGTTGACTGATGAACTTTTACCCCCACAATAGCCCCTCAAAATTCCGACTCTTTCTTCTTGATCCGAGGAGGAAAGGTGGGATTTTGATACCCACTGGATAGTTCGCTGGGGATCCCTGCTTTGCACGTGTGGAGGCGTGCCCTTACGTGCCTCATTAATGCTGTAGGCATTTATTGACCTTGGGGGAAGTAACTGCAGCTTTTGGAGTTTTACGCTCTCTCAATCCAACGGTTGGAGACCGAATCAACGGTGGACAACATTTCATTTGCTCTAGGCGGGAGTGTGTCTGTCCAACTCCCTCTGAGTATATAAGGTTTTGGAAGGCGTTCCTTCCTCGCTTTTGACGAACACTCCAGTATTCAGAACACCTTAGAGCCTTCTCCTTCAGCGCGTTCTTACCTTCGCCGCCGTTCTCTTGAAGATTCCGTCGAGCGCCTTACCCGTAAGTGCACGCTTCTCCTTCGTTACTTTTCATTAGACAGATTGCCCTCACGTTGTCTAGGATTAGAGGGGATGGGTAGGCTTGAAAAAATGGTAAACACTCCGGCCGGTATAGCGGGCTTCAGGGCGAAGTATCGTATTCCACCGGAGGTAGGTTTAGAGTATTGCCACCAGGAGGAAATTTTTTTCAAGAGGAGAACGGGGGAAATCGCAATTCCAATGATAGCCTTCGTGGAAGGAGGAATGACGATTCCAATGGGGAGAATAACTAGGGACTACCTACGTTGTCATAGGTTGGCCCCATACCAGTGCACCGCGAACCTGTTCCGGATCCTGTGGTGCGCTGACGCCTTAAATGACCAGATGAACCTCGGTCTTTCATGGCACGACGTGGTTCATCTCTATGAATGCCATAAGCTCGGCGACTCATATTACCTAAAGTTCAGGACTGACGAAGTGAGGTTGATATCCTGTCTTCCCAAGTCCAGCAAAGGCTTGAAGGAAGACCATCTGATCGTCTCCGGACCATGGCATGACGGCCTTCACTGTCCGACTAGGGCAGGAGAGCCAGGTGGGGTGTCATAGAATTAGATTCCGTGGGGAGGACCTTAGTTTCGAGCTCTCCCCCCTTTTCGTTTTTCTTTCTTTCTTTTCCTTTTTAAACTTTTTGGTTTGGTTGCATGCCTCCTCGAACTAACAAACCCTTTAACGGCTTTTGCAGACAAGGAGCGAACATCCCCTCGGCTGAGCTTTGTCAACGTCCCGGCTCTAAATTTCCTCCTGCGATCTGAGATTTTCGTGAGTGAGGACGGACAATTACGGTCGGCTCCTCTGATTTTGGACTACGTTCCTCTCACTCGATCCTTGGTGGACCCCGGCCAAGCTATAAGGGCTGGCAGTCCTCTATTGGCACGTATTGACGTATCCATACCGGGATTCCTTGCTTCAACAGACTTACCTCCTGTTCAGCTCCCTCCCCAACGTGCCTTTCCCCCCAGTGGTTATCCCGGAAGAGGAGGCTGGTTCTTCGCATTCATCCTTGGAAGAACAAATAGACCAGTTCCATTTTCCCGAGGAAGGAGAGGTGTCGGCCAGGGTAGTAGAGCTCTCAGACTCCGACGCCGACCTAGATCGTGCTTCAGCATTTCCTGATACTAGTCTAGTCATCGCGCAAGTTGACACCAGCGAAGAAGTTGAAGAAGAAGGAATGGACTTGAAGCCGAGGACAGGCCTCAGGGGCCTTTTATCCAACAGGAGCAAGGGGCAGTCCTCTAAGGATGTCTCGAAGGAACAAGCTGCCACTAAGGCTCCCGCTCCTCCTCTCCCTCCCCCCTCGTCGGACGCGCCGCTGCAGCCTATGCCTAACTTAAGGCGAAAAAGGCAGGTAGAAGAAACGGAGGAGGGAGAGATTGGCCGTGAGAAGGCTAGGCCTTAGAAGAAGGGCAAGGAAACGAAAGAGTCCAGGGATAAGAGGACTAGGTCCACTGATACCCGAGACGAGGCAGCCACTCGTAGGGAGCAATGAATATGGTCGCCGCGGATCGAATTGGACGGCGCCCCGATCCCCTGGGATGCTACCCTATGGGAGTCCCGACGAGAGCAGGCATCATACCTGGCTGATGCCCTGCAGCAACCTCTTCTCTTGCCTCGTGATATGGAGGGGCTCAGAAAGACTCGTCAGCTAGAACTCTTCATGTCATTGAAGAGGGACATGGCCATGGTAAGTAGAATCTTCTATCTCGTCCCATATTGTGCACCCTATTATTGTCATGTTCTAATAGGGTTTTATTTACTTCTGGGCGCAGGTCACTCAACAAATTTTTGTTGCGGAGGAATGGGCCAAGAAGGCTCGCGAGGACTTGCATAAGGAGGCTCAGTCCCGCTATGCCGCCGAGAAGGCTGCTGCCGATCTTAAACTGGATTTTGAGCGTCAGGATAAAGAAATAAAGAGGTGAAGAAGGCTCATGCGAGCGCGGAGGCCGGCGTTAAGACTGCCAAAAAGCAAGCTGAGGACCTGCGCGTAAAGCTCCGCCAATCTGAGGAGAAACTTACGGCGGAGCAGCAGGCGGTCTCGACGCTCAAGGCTGAGCTTGCAAGGACCAAGGAGGAGGCCCACTTGGCCAGGGAAGCTGCTGAGAAGGCTGTGGCAGCCTCCTATGAGCGTGGAGTTCATGATACTGAGGCTAGGCTGGCCGAGGAGGTAGCCATTGTCTGCAGGGAATACATCACCACGTCTTGGGGTGTAGCCTTGGATCGGGCAGCTGTCCCAGCAGATTCTGATCTCAAGAAGGCTGAGAACATCTTCTTCCCAGAGGATGTACGCGAAATTCCTGACCAGGATGCCTCTAAAGAGCCTCTTCCAACAGACTCCTTTATTCTCGAAGCTGGGGGCGATGAGCAGGCCGCGCAGGACAAGCCACCTGAGGACAGCCTTTCCATCAACGAGATCGTCGCACAGGCCAAAGAGGTTGCCCCGGGGACCCAAGCAGCTGATGGTCAGCCCACTCCTGCTCAGGGCTCTTAAGAGACTAGCGTAGGATTTATTTGTCTCATTTTTTGTATTTTGTTTTGTTTTGCCTCGCTAGTGTTTGTAAACAGAACTGCTTTTGGATTTTAATGACAAAGGTTATTTTCTTTCAGATATTATTGTCTATTTTTTTTTTGTTTTCATTATGAATGCATGTCTATTCCATCGCTAACTGTTGACAACCGAGCGTAAGTGAATGAATACGTGAAA
Organism: Quercus lobata; assembly: GCF_001633185.2. Classification (NCBI taxonomy): domain Eukaryota; kingdom Viridiplantae; phylum Streptophyta; class Magnoliopsida; order Fagales; family Fagaceae; genus Quercus; species Quercus lobata. The sequence continues at coordinate 35,997,350 of NC_044904.1, forward strand.
GGAACGATAGTTAACAATTAGGTGCACTGACTGCGAACATTATTTTCTCCAAGTCCCTGGTCCGAAGAGCCAGTCAGGATTTGGGCCCTATTTAACACTTAGGAAGAACAATATCGCGGTTAATTTCCCCCAAGTCTGTGGTCCGAGGAGCCAGGCAGGACTTGGGTTCTGTTTAACTCTTCGTGAGAACCATTTTGCTGTTAATTTCCCCAAAGTCTGTGGCCGAGAAGCCATGCAGGACTTGGGTTCTGTTTAACACTTCGTGAGAATTACATCGCGGTTAATTTCCCCCAAGTCTGTGGTCCGAGGAGCCAGGCAGGACTTGGGTTCTGTTTAACTCTTCGTGAGAACCATTTTGCTGTTAATTTCCCCCAAGTCTGTGGCCGAGAAGCCATGCAGGACTTGGGTTCTGTTTAACACTTCGTGAGAATTACATCGCGGTTAATTTCCCCCAAGCCTGTGGTCCGAGGAGCCAGGCAGGACTTGGGTTCTATTTAACTCTTCGTGAGAACCATTTTGCTGTTAATTTCCCCCAAACTTGTGGTCCAAGGAGCCAGGTAAGACTTGGGTTCTGTTTAACACTTCGTGAGAATTACATCGCGGTTAATTTCCCCCAAGCTGTGGTCCGAGGAGCCAGGCAGGACTTGGGTTCTGTTTAACTCTTCGTGAGAACCATTTTGCTGTTAATTTCCCCCAAGTCTGTGGCCGAGAAGCCATGCAGGACTTGGGTTCTGTTTAACACTTCGTGAGAATTACATCGCGGTTAATTTCCCCCAAGCCTGTGGTCCGAGGAGCCAGGCAGGACTTGGGTTCTATTTAACTCTTCGTGAGAACCATTTTGCTGTTAATTTCCCCCAAACTTGTGGTCCAAGGAGCCAGGTAAGACTTGGGTTCTGTTTAACACTTCGTGAGAATTACATCGCGGTTAATTTCCCCCAAGCCTGTGGTCCGAGGATCCAGGCAGGACTTGGGTTCTGTTTAACACTTCATGAGAATTACATCGCGGTTAATTTCCCCCAAGCCTGTGGTCCGAGGAGCCAGGCAGGACTTGGGTTCTGTTTAACTCTTCGTGAGAACCATTTTGCTGTTAATTTCCCCCAAGCCTGTGGTCCGAGGAGCCAGGCAGGACTTGGGTTCTGTTTAACACTTCGTGAGAATTACATCACGGTTAATTTTCCCCAAGCCTGTGGTCCAAGGATCCAGGCAGGACTTGGGTTCTGTTTAACTCTTCGTGAGAACCATTTTGCTGTTAATTTCCCCCAAGCCTGTGGTCCGAGGAGCCAGGCAGAACTTGGGTTCTGTTTAACTCTTGGCGAGAATTATTTTGCAGTTAATTTCCCCCAAGCCTGTGGTCGAAAAGCCATGCAGGACTTGGGTTCTGTTTAACACTTCGTGAGAATTACATCGCGGTTAATTTCCCCCAAGCCTGTGGTCCGAGGATCCAGGCAGGACTTGGGTTCTGTTTAACTCTTCGATCAAGTAACTGCACAGCAATGCGGCACCAAAGATTACATCTTCCATTAATAACAGTACCTTTTCAGGTTGTTTACATTCCAAGGGCGTGGGACTACACGTTCATCCAAGTCTTCTAAATAGTAGGCTCCTGCGCCAGCTACGGAAGTGATGCGGTACGGTCCCTCCCAGTTTGGTCCGAGCTTCCCCCATGCGGGGTTCCTCGCAGTGCCCAAGACTTTCCTCAGTACTAGATCTCCAGGTGCCAATGGCCTGGACTTCATCTTGGCGTCGTAGCCTTGCTTGAGCTTCTGCTGATAGTTAGCTAGGTGGACCATCGCGCCTTCCCTTCTTTCGTCGATGAGGTCCAAGCTCTTTTCTAGAAGTTTGTCATTGGTAGCGGGACAAAAGGTGGTGGTCCTCTGGGTTGGGAAGTTCACCTCCGGTGGAATGACGGCCTCGGCCCCATAGGTCATTGAAAAAGGGGTTTCCCCCGTGGACCTACGAGGCGTGGTGCGGTATGTCCATAAGACATGGGCTAACTCTTCTACCCATCTTCCTTTTGAGTCATCTAGTCTCTTTTTCAGTCCGTTCAATATGGTCTTATTGACGGCTTCTGCTTGGCCATTACTCTGGGGGTAAGCTGGCGTGGAATACCGGTTAACAATTCCCAGCTCGCTGCAGTACCTTTTGAAGGCTTTGCTATCAAACTGGAGCCCGTTGTCCGAAACCAGGGTGTACGGGGTGCCAAACCTGGTGACTATATTCTTCCAGAGAAACTTCTTGACATCGACGTCCCTAATGTTTGCCAGCGCCTTCGCCTCTACCCATTTGGTGAAGTAGTCGGTGCCGACGAGAAGAAATTTTCTACTTCCTGTTGCCTTAGGGAATGGACCAAATATATCTAGGCCCCATTGTGCAAATGGCCAGGGACTGGACATTGGGTTTAGCTCTCCACCAGGCTGGTGTATGCTCGGAGCGAATCTCTGGCATTGGTCACACTTCTTCACATAATCCAGGGCTTCCTTATGCATGCTTGGCCACCAATAACCCTGCGTTAAGGCTCTGTGAGACAAAGACCTACCCCCCGTGTGACTTCTGCAAATTCCTTCATGTAACTCCTCCAGGATAAGTTCTGCAGCCTCTGGGTGCACACATAGCAGGTACGGCCCTGAAAACGAGCGTCTGTAAAGCTTGGAGTCCTCCGATAACCAGAATCGGGTAGCCTTTCTCCTGATTTTGCCAGCCTCAACCTTATCGTCTGGCAAGGTGTCATGCTTTAAGTATAGAACGATAGGGTCCATCCAGCTCAGTCCTGCCCTGATGTTATGTATCCCAATCCCATTGGCCTTTTCTGTTGATGGACAGAGGACCTCTTCTACCAAAATGACTTGAGGTAGGGGTTGAGCCGAGGAGGTAGCCACGTCGCAAGAGAATCAGCATGAGTGTTCCCACTTCTAGGTACGTGCGTCAGGCGGAAGTGATGAAATTGGGTCTGCAGGTGCTTAACCCGAACTAGATACTCTTGCATTCTTTCGTCCTTTGCCTCCATGTCCCCATTTATCTGTCCCACAATAAGTCTTGAATCCGAGAACATGTCTACGGACTTTCCCTCCAACTTCCGGATCATTCCCATTCCTTCCAGTAGAGCCTTATATTCGGGTTCGTTATTCGTGGCTGAAAACCCGAGTCTCAATGACTTCTCTATGGTTATCCCTTCAGGTGAGAGCAGGACAAGTCAATAACCCTGAGCCCCTTTGGTTCGCTGCGCCATCGACGTGCGCTTTCCACCAGGTGTTTTCATGCTGGGAGACCGTGCTGATCATCTTCTCATTAGCCCCCAGTAAGACCGACACTTCCTTTCCCTCTGATGCAGGCTCCGCAAACTCTGCCACCAGGTCGGCGAGGACCTGGCCCTTTATAGCGATGCGAGGCATGTATCTAATGTCAAAGGCGCCCAAAATAGTTCCCCATTTTGCAATTCTACTTGTGTAATCGGCGCTGCGTAGGATGGATTTTAAAGGAAGTTGAGTTAACACCACAACCGTGTGTGCTTGAAAGTAGTGGGGCAGCTTTCTTGTGGCCTGTACGATGGCCAGGATAGCCTTTTAGAGGGGGAGGTAACGGGTTTCTGCCTCCTGCAGCGATTTGCTATCGTAATAGACTGGTCGCTGTGTGCCGTTGTCTTCTCGGATCAGCACCAAGCTTACTGCATGTGGAGCCACTACTTTGTAGGCAAACAAAACCTCGTCGGCCTCGGGACTGGACATAATTGGTGGTTGGGTGAGGTATTCTTTTAGCTGTTGGAAAGCTATATCGCATTCCTCATCCCACTAAAATCCTTTCCACTTGTGCAATAGGAGAAAAAATGGCCTGCATATATCTGCTGAGCGCGAGATGAAACGGTTTAAAGCTGCTATCATACCAGTAAGCTTCTGGACTTCCTTTGGGTTCCGAGGAGGCTGCAAGTTATGGATGGCTCTTATTTGGTCAGGGTTAGCCTCAATGCCTCTGTGAGTCACCATATAGCCCAAGAACTTTCCAGATCCCACTCCAAATGAACATTTGGTCGCGTTCAGCCGTAGTTTATACTTTCTTAGTATTTGAAAAACGTCCCCGAGATCATCAATATGGTTGGGAGCCAGCTTACTTTTAACCACCATATCGTCTATGTACACTTCAATGTTTTTACCCATCTGATGTTCAAACATCTTGGTCATCATCCTCTGATAGGTTGACCCGGCATTTTTTAGGTCGAAGGGCATCACTTTATAATGATAATTCCCAATTGGGGTGACAAAAGCAGTCTTCTCTTGGTCTTCGGCGGCCAAGGGTATCTGGTGGTAGCCCTGAAAAGCGTCTAGAAAACTCATTCTAGGATGTCCGACAGTCGAATCTACCAACCGGTCTATCCGGGGCATAGGGAAGGGATCCTTTGGGCATGCCTTGTTTAAGTCGGTGAAGTCCACGCAGACCCGCCATTTCCCGCTCTTCTTCCTTACCACCACCGTGTTGGTTAACCACTCGGGATAGAAGACCTCTTTGATAGCCCCTACTTTCTTCAATCTTGTGACTTCTTCTATCACGGCGTCAGTATGTTCTTTCGATGGTCGTCGAGGAGCTTGCCTCTTAGGTGTTATGGCCTGGTTCACATTAAGGCGGTGGCAGATGAAATCTGGGTCGACCCCGGGGGCCTCATAGGGGTCCCAAGCAAACACGTCTAAATTCTGCCGGAGGAAGGCAGTCAGTGCTGACTTCTCCTGGGGTGGCAATTCCGAGCCAATTTGAAAAAACTTCTCTGGGTCAGATCCGACGAGTACTTTCTCCAACTCCTCACAGTTCACCTCCATGGCTGGTCCTCCACTGCCCGCAGTTGGGACCGTGGTCATTAATTGCTATAAGCCGCTCTCGGCCAACGTGGAAGTTACGCGATCCTGCTGCCGCAAGATTGCCGACACCATGCATTGCCTAACAACTCCCTGGTTCCCTATTATCTCTTTGATCTGGCCTCCTGACGGATATTTCACCTTTTGGTGCAAGGTTGATGACACAGCCCCTAGGGTATGAAGCCATGGCCAGGCCACGATGGCTGTGTAAGAGGAGTATGCATCTACGACAATGAAGTTCACTTCTACCACCTCCGAGTCTGTTTGCACAGGCAACCTAATCATGCCTACCTTTCCTTCAAAACTAAGCAGGGGGGAATCGTATGGTAACAGGTTTTCCTGCTTCAAGTTCAATCCCTTATACAAATCAGGGTACATTATCTCCACCGCGCTGCCTTGATCGACTAACACCCTTTTGACGTCATAACCTCCTATCCTGAGCGTCACGACTAAGGCATCATCATGGGGTTGGATAGTCCCTTGTTTGTCTTCCTCCGTGAACCCAATCAATGGCGTGGCGCTCACTCTAGCCCTCTTGGGTTCCCTGTCATCTGGCTTAGTCGGGAGATTGCTCACTGACATTACCCTGAAGGGGACAGAGCCTATCCTCCCAGGTGCGGCGAGAATGACATTAATTGTGCCAATGGGTGGCCTCAACGCACTTTGTCTGGTTTCATTATTTGATGGTTCTTGCCATCCTTCAGAGCGATGCAGCAAATGTCTCAGCTTCCCTTCTCGGACGAGCCTGTCTAAATAGTTCTTCAGGTTCCTGCAATCATCGGTAGTGTGTCCGGGTTCCTGATGGTATGCGCAATATAGGTTCTGATTACGCTTCAAAGGATCGCCAGCCATCTTGTTCGGCCACTGAAAGAAAGGCTCATACTTCACCTTCTCTAGGACTTTGTGGAGAGGTTCTCGGAACACAGCATGGACTGTCTGAGCCCCAGTAGATGCAGATTGCTCTATATAGTCCCTTCTCGGCTTGTTACTGTTGTTAAACCGTTCCGACCTGAAGTCCCTCCTCTCCTGAGGGATGACCTTCGCTTTACCCTTCCCCATCTGCTGGTCCTCCTCGACCCTTTTGTACTTGTCAATTCGGTCCATGAGCTGGCGCACGCTGGTGACTAGCTTTCCAGTGAGGGACTTTCTTAAGCCATGTTCTGTCGGCAAGCCCCTTTTGAACGTGCTGATGGCGACATCCTCATTTTTCCCTTCGATCTCGTTATACATTTCCCAGTATCTATCCGAGTAGGCCTTCAACGTCTCTCCTTCCCGCATGGACAGGGATAGGAGGAAATCGAGGGGCCGAGGGACTCTAGTGCTGGTGATGAAACGGGAACCAAAAGCCTGCGTCAGCTGTTTAAAGGAATCTATGGAATTCGGCTGGAGGGAATCGAACCATCTCATCGCCATGGGTCCCAAACTAGATGGGAATATCCTACACATTAACGCCTCATCCCTGGTGTGGACGGCCATCCTTTGATTGAATTGGCTCACATGCTCCACTGGGTCGGACCGACCATTGTATATGGCAAACGTTGGTTGATGGAACCGCCGAGGAAGCACTGCCCTCTCTATTCTACATGTAAACGGCGACTGGGAGATGCGATCCATGGCCTTACTCATGGCATCGTTGGCCAGGCCTTGGTAAGATGGGATTTTGTGGCTGCGTTTACGAGGCCTCTCTTCCTCGTAGGAAAAGGTCTCGCTTGGAGGGGTTCTTGATCTTCGCCGGTATTCATTATCCTCGCCACTGCTAGAGCCCAAGGAGGGTAAAGGACGTTTCTGCTGTGTTCGGCGCAGCTTTTTCTTCAAGTCATCAATCTCTTTTCGTAAAGCTTTTCGATCGTCTTTCTCACGGGATGCATGATCCTTCCCCTTTGAACGACTTTTACTCGTATAAGAGGTGTTCACGCTTCCCTCCCGTTGGTTATCCTGGTCGTTCCCTCGTTCGACATTTAAAAAATTGTCCTGCCGTTAAGAATCTGCGTGTCCGATTTGGCGCGGGCCTGATCCTTCCATTTCTTACTGTTCACTTGTTGAGACACAAATTCTCCCCACAGACGGCGCCAATTGTAAGGGCGGATTTTGGGGCCCAGGCCCAGTGAGCAGGCGATTCTGGCCCAAAAGACCCTCAACAATGAATTTGTAGAGAGTGGGTCGAAGAACTAGGTCAAGACAGAGTGCACGTAATGGTTAGTAAGCCATGCAACCATTTGAACGTGGGGGGCGCTTCATTAGGTTTCCTGGGATAACAGTTCATGGAACAACAACTTAGGCTTTTCTTACAGAACTTCTTCTTCTTCTCTCTCTTTTCCTTATTTTTTGCTCTCTGGCTTCCGATCCCCTGATCATGGGGGTTTTTTTCTCTTATATAACATCCTTCAAATGATAATGGCCCTACACTTGTTGATCATCTAGGCCTCTACTTGAGTTCCTGTCCCATAGGACATCATCCTCCTTTTCTGTGAGTTGCACTGGCCAAGATAATACTGTTCTCCTGTCCTCTCCTGTGGTTGCCCCCCTGTGCGTCCAGCATTTTCCTTCGATTTGGGACGATTTCCTACTATGTGAAGGGTGTGCGTTGGATTCCCATTTTATGCGTCCGAGGAGACATTCCTCCTCGGACGCCTCTTAGACAGGCCCGGCCCGGCCCAACAGGGTTGGGCTGGAAGTCCTCTGGCCATGTCCTCACTTCTTGTCATGGTTGGGCCCCGCATGGGTGCCAAGGCCCACTGTTGACTGATGAACTTTTATGTGTGTACGTGTAAAAAAGAATAAAGAAGAAGAAGTTAATATTAACAAAACAAAACATAGAATTTTATTATATTTTTTTAAAAAGAGAGAAATAGAACTAAAATTATTCTTGTAAGGAAATATGATAGAAAATTAAAGTTCATCTATTTGTTTATGTGTGTACGTGTAAGTTTGGCTCTTGGGACAATTTGGAGAAATAGTATTTTCGTACTCTATGTCTGATTTCGTGACGCTGAGAGAGACCAAAAGTGGCAGATCAAGCCATATATTGTAAGAAGGAGAAAATGCAAGATACGAAAAATACATAACTTTTGCCAAATTTGACACGTGTCAAATTGTGAATGGGAAGATGTGGGTGGATTTTGGTTTTTATTATTTTTATTTTAGATTTTAGCAATGCTACTGTTGTTGGCAGCAGTCTGGTGCAAATCTAGTTTCGGGTGGGCTTGGACTTGGCGATCCCATGCAAATCTGTGGTGTTGGCAGGCTAGGGTTATGGTGGAGTTGTGGTGGTTGTGGCGTAGTGGCTTTTTTTTTTTTTTTTTGGTGCTATTGTTGGTGGTGTAAAAACATAGATTATTTTATTATGATGGAGTGTAAAATAATGAATAGTATATAGGGAGTATTGTTAAAGTGATAATATAAAACAAATAAATTGGATTTTGGTATAGAGATAGAATTTTTTGCACAAACTGATGTGAATATTTATACTATTAACCAAGCACCATTCATTTATGTGAAAACTTACAAAATTTTCTTTTGTAGGTTGTGGATATGATATTGACAAGAACCTTTTTGTAATTTATGCGACCTTTGATCACTTGGTTGGAAATCTAAAATTTTAATTTATAGCTTAAGAAGTGGGGGGAAATTTTCCAAGTCAACTTCAACACCATTTTGCTTTGAAGTTTGAAAAGTATTGTTCAATACCATGATTAAGAATTTCTTGGGCAAATGGTGTTTGCTTTTTATATTGGTTTTCCCTTGAAAGATATCCATTCAAGTCTTTCAAGTTCCAACAATATCATCTCATATTTCTATTAAATTAACATCCTAACATAAATTTTATACTAATTAATGAAGAACTTAACTATACTTGTCAATAATTAAATCAATATGATGTCAAATTAAGAAATTCATAATTCAAAAAACTAAATAATTAAGTCTCTCTAATGTTCCGTTTCGTCAATAAAGTTTATTCGTTCAGCAAAAAAAAAGTCTCTATACCTGCCTTCCAAATTGAAAATTTAAGGGTTTTTTTTTGGGGGGGGTGGGGTGGTGTTGGTAGGGGGGGCGTTATATGGTATGGTATGGCATGGGAGAGGGGAAAAGTTAGGTAATATGTTTTACCTTTTGGGAGAATTTTCAAGAAAATAAAAAACCACTTTATGCATTAGGATCAAATCTTTCAAAAAGGTCCTCATGATTGACCCCATAAATATTATTTATTTATTTTATTGGATGCAATTTTTCAAACTCATTTTAATATATTTTAGCGTTTTATATATACTTAAAAAAAAAAAAATCGTGGGATGCAACCGTGAAATAACACCCACTCAAGTTTATGCGGCTTTGTTTTGCTGCATGTAAGTTATTAGGGGATGCATATATATATATATATATATATATATATATAATAACTATTGTAACTTTTTACTTGTGCGATATTTTTTATATAATATTTCATGAAGTATAAGTATAATATAAAGTTTGTAGATTAAACTTCCATGTGTATTATTTGAAGTTGCTTTTTTAATTTATGCAAGTTTTCTTCAGTTGAAGACATTTTTTATTGTATAAATATGACATCTTTCGGCAAATAATCTTTGTAATCTAACTTATTGACATTTTTTTATGCTTCTAGTAAAGACATCTACGGTTTAAATTCTCCACCCCAATTAATTATGTTTAAGAAAAACGATAATTGTCATTCTTCTTTCCCATTATACTCATTCAACTTTAATTGGAATACATGATGAAGTATTGAAGTCTTCTGTCTCAATGGGCAACTAAAAATATAATTTCCATTAATTCAACTGATTATATGGAGAATATGATTTAGTATAATTATATTGAAAAATAACTTGAAGCATTGTCTTTTACCAAGAAAAGAATTAGAAAGCTCAGTCTAGACTTTCAGTTTGGTTTCTCAAAAAGAAAGGGAAAAAAAAGAAGAATTAGAAAGTCAAACTTGCAACTTGAAAATTTTTCAAAAAAAAAATTACTAAGATGGATGACTAATGTATAACCTAAGAGCATACATTAACCGAATCCAAAATCAAATATAGAAAGGGTCCTCATTCTTGGTGAATAATGCACAGGCAACTTTGTGCAAAAAACAAAATTCCGCTTTGCCTAACCTCCAGCTCCAAGCGGATACCCCAAGGTGGCAGTTAACCCAACAGTTCAATTGTTTGCAAAGACAAAGAAAATGTATATTGGAGACTCAAAAAGACAATTTTCTTGACCTTTTCTAAATAAGAACTTACTATATGTATCATACACCCAATCCGAATCAGCATCTTAAATTGCATCAGCCAACATACATATACACATGAACCAACCTTTTCTAAAATGCTGCACCTATGTATTTTTTTTTTAGCGGGGGGGGGGGGGGGGGGGTATATTTAAAAAGTCAAGTTTGAGATACAACAAAATTTCACAATAATTACAAAATATTTGAGATTACAAAATCTAACACTAACCCATACAGTCTTACAAATTAAATCTATTTACTGGAGCCAAAGAATAGCTCTTAGCACTCGCTTATCAATCTATTTTACCCAAAATCATACTCTTTGATACTTTCAAAAATACCATATCTTTCTTAATACCCTTTCAAGTTGGACAGTATCCACCTTCGCCTCAAATTTTGGAACCCTTAATCCATAGTATCTATTGTTGTTAGGTGCCCCTTTCCCATGGCAATCTGTAAACAAACAATTTTTTTTTTTTAATTATTTCAAACACAGTAGCAACATAAAAGTGACAACGTACACTAAGAGAACAATAGTAGTCTAGAAGAAAAACGACCTCATCTAATAAAACAATTTCATTTTAATGAACTTGAGCTACTCACCTCCAAGTTTGACAATATCCATTTTTGGTTTGCCACATATTTTGGAACGCTTATAATCCAGTGTTTTTAGGCACCCCTTTCCATGAACAGTGAATAAAAAAACAAAAATTTTAGTTATTTTATTTTTAAATTTTGAATTATTTGAATCTAAAAGGCAAGATAAAAGTAACAATAGACCCAAAAAATGAAGCAAAAGGAAGAAGAGGAGAAATTGTATATTGTTTGGAGCACTAGCATTGGGGGTGTAAAAATCCCCCAGTTGCTATTTTAACCATCAAAACCATACAAACATGCTTCGATCAAGTTGTTATATCTAAAAAAATTTGCAACCCAGCTACAGTAAGTTGTTACATTCACATCCTCACTGGAACTGGTTGCAAAATTAGTTTAATATATTTTATTTCTCTCTGTGGACCCACGTCTCTCTTTCCACACAGTCTTTTCTCTCATATCTCAGCCTCCCTTTCTCTCTCTCTTCTCTCATCTCATCCTCTCTCTCCCCACTCTTTGTTTTATTCTCTCCTTTCTCTATCTTGGTCCATTGGAGGGATCGACATGGAGCAATGGACATCAAATTTTGTGTGGACATCAGCATCTGTGGTGGAGCCATGGAGGTAGTGGGTCACGATGGTTGTTGGATTTGTGGTTGGCTTTGTTGGTTAGGATTGTGGTGGTTGCTGTGATGGCTAGGTTTGTTGTGAAGTAGTGTTTTGGTCATGGTGGTGTCGACTATGAAGCGTAGTGGTATGTTATGATCCTAGTGTCCCACATGAATTAAGTATAAGTTTAACCATGTGTTTATAAGCTCTTGGACACCCTCTCCTTACAAGCCGGGTTTCAAGGGTGAGTTCTACCTTCCTAACATTTGGTATTAGAGCTAACCACCACTCTGAGTAATCGGACGTAACTCATTGAGTATGGGATCAAATGAGTTGTGATTTTGTGGTCGGATCTTGGAGGGGGGCGAGCTAAAGGCTAGATTAAAGATATTGATAGATGAGTGGAGCCACGAAAAGAGAAAGAGCTACCATCGGGTCAATGTCACGAGTGAGCCATTGTAGACGTCAACTTTGGAGTGTGGTGGTATGTTATGATCCTAGTGTCCAACATGAATTAAGTATAAACTTAACTATGTGTTTATAAGTTCTTGGGCTAGATTAAAGATATTGATAGATAAGTAGAGCCACCAAAAGAGAAAAAGCTACCATCAGGTCAGTGTCACTAGAGGGAGCCGTCGTAAACGTCAATTTCAGAGCGTGGTGGTATGTTCTGATCCCAGTGTCCAACATAAATTAAGTATAAGTTTAACTATATATTTATAAGTTCTTAGATACCCTCCCCTTACATGCCGGTTTTTAAGGGTGAGTTCCATGGGTTTCTAACATTGCTAATGGTGGTATGGGTTTAATGGGTTTGATGGGTTTAATGGGTTTGATGGGTTTGATGGGCCTGGGTTGTGGGATGTGTGGGTTTGATGGGTTTTGCTTTGATTTTTTGTTATGGGTATTGGTGCATTTGTAGGTTCGTGGTGGTGGTGGGAGGTTGCTATGGTGGTATGTTATGATCACAGTGTCCAACATAAATTAAGTATAAGTTTAACTATATATTTATAAGTTCTTAGATACCCTCCCCTTACATGCCGGTTTTTAAGGGTGAGTTCCATGGGTTTCTAACATTGCTAATGGTGGTATGGGTTTAATGGGTTTGATGGGTTTAATGGGTTTGATGGGTTTGATGGGCCTGGGTTGTGGGATGTGTGGGTTTGATGGGTTTTGCTTTGATTTTTTGTTATGGGTATTGGTGCATTTGTAGGTTCGTGGTGGTGGTGGGAGGTTGCTATGGTGGTGGTAGGGATGGGTTCATTGTGGGTTTATAGTGGGGATGGGTTCATTGTGGTGGTGGTGGGGATGGGTTCATTGCGGTGGAGGTGGCTATAGTTTGGGTCGGATTCAGGTGGCATTTGGGTGGTGATTGGGTGGCATTTTAGGTGGCTCAGGGGGTGTTTGGTGAGTGTTTCCAAACAACAATTTTCAGTTTTTAAACAATATTTCACGTATTTCCACACACTTTTTCACCCACACGTATTTCCACAAAAATTTTTAAACAACAATTTTCAGTTTTTAAACACATGTACCAAATGGCCCCAGTATGGCTGAGTTTTGGTGGAAGGTTTTGTGTGTGTTTGCTAGGGAGAGAGATAAAAAGGTAAAGAGGAATGAGAGATGGAAGAGTAGAGAGAGAAACTGAATTTTTTATATTAATTGTTAGTTTAGTTTATATTATTTTAATGAGTTATATCTAAAAATAAAAACTAAGATATAAGGTGAGTAGTAAAATAAAATGGTAAAAATAGATCAAATGTGTGTTTGAAAAGAATAAAAAAACATATATAAAAGCATTCTCATCCAGTTTCTTCAAAAAATTTCATTTTACCATCTCAAAAACTACTTTATTTATTATATCATATCATTTTATAACACACCCAACATCCCAACTCTTATTTTCCTATACAACATATTAAAATAATATATATATACACAATAAAATATACAACAAAAAACCATCTCCCTTCTTTTTATTAATAAAAAATTGGAAACACAATAAAATAATAATATTTAATTATACAATCTTGCTACAGTAGCCTCTTACTTGTAAGAGGTTACTGTAGCACAATGGTATTTTTTTTTAGGGTAAATTCCACAAACCTACCCTGAGGTTTGGACTAATACCAATAAAGTCCACAACATTTAAAAAGTGACCATTTTAGTCCTTTTTGCCAAACGGTTTGTAACACCGTTACATTCCCTCTGTCCTCTCTCTAACCCCTCTCCTGAGTCTTCTCTCTTCCCTTTCTGTAATTCAGAGAAGAAGAAAAAAATTGAAGAATAGAATCCACAAAGCCAACGACCCGACCCAGCAAACCCACAAAAAGTCAGTGACCACCAACCACCAACCACCAACAAAACCCACAAAACCATCAACCACCAGCAAAGCAACGGCATCAACAAAACCCACAAACCCAGAACCACCGACCACCAACAAAACCCACAAATCCATAAGCAACACCAACCACCCCAAAACAAACCCAGAACCAAAAACACTAACCAAAACCCACAAAAATCCAACACACCCACAAAAAACCAAATTCTCCATCACCAATCCTAACCAAAACCGACCCACTACAAAACCCACCACCACAGCGCCACCGCAAAGAGGAAGAGAGAAGAGAAATTGCAAACCCACCACCACGGCGCCGAATTTGAGCAGAGGAGATTGAAACGTCGCCAGAAGTCGCCGGATCTGAGTGGAGGAGAGTGAAACGTTACCGGTCTAAGCTTAAACATCGCCGGATCTAAGTGGGTTTTTGAAAATACTTCGAATCTGAACCAAACTCATCGGATCTAAACAGATCTGAGAAAAATCGTCGTCGGAGCTAAGCGAAGGATGGCTGATCGTCGCCGGATTTGAGCAGAGGATGGTTAATTTGAAGTGGTGGTAGGTCGGGTCGAGTGGCTGGGTTGCTCGGTTTGGTCAGAGGTTATGGCCTTAGATGAGGAGAGAAAGAGAGAGGTGATTCTGGAGAGAGAACAGAACAAGAAGAATGAAGAAAAATAAAAAGTAACGGTGTTACAAACCGTTTGGCAAAAAGGACTAAAATGGTCACTTTTTAAATGTTGTGGACTTTATTGGTATTAGTCCAAACCTCAGGGGAGGTTTGTGGAATTTACCCTTTTTTTTATCATTCTTTACTTTTATAATTCTGGATGTGGGAGGTTTTTGAGAGACAAATGCTAAATAAAGGCAACATGTGACATTTAGCATTCTATATACAAATGCTCTGATATGAGGAAAAAAAAATGAAAACCAAGAAAAACATATATAATATGAAAAAGAAGAGAAAACTATCGAAAACAAAAGAATTGGAATGGCTATTTTTGCTACGCGATCAATCATCTTGAAACATGGCTGATAAGACTAGACTAGACTCTAGAAGCTCAGAAAGAGGAAGAGTGAAAGAGGGTTGATAAAGTTTTTGATATGATGCATCACGTACACTAACTAATTGGCAATGGTTTAAAAAAGATTAATGCTAAATGGTTTGAAATAAACTTTCTGTAAGCTCTGAAAGAAAAGAAAAAAAAAATTCTGCTTAATCAAATTTTATTGTAATTTATGAAAAGACGTCTATTTCACACTATATTTCTTTTCAAATGAACTTATCTTACTTAAAGCCAATCATTTTACGAAAATTAAAAGCCAATCATTTTGTTTTTGTTATTTCTTTTTTTTGTTTTTCTCTAAAAAAAAAAAAAGAGTTATAATACATAGACATGTACAGTAACTTAGTAAGTTAGAAAATTTTAAGTATGATTAATTTTGTTTTTATTGGAATATGGCCATGACAACCTCAACATGTAAATTAACGTCCACACGCACTTTATATATATATATATATATATATATATGTATATATATACACACTTTTAGTAACCAACCATTGGCCAAGCCCAGATCCAAATACATCACAGTCAACAACATATTTAATTATTGAGTAAAATACTATTTTGGTATCTAAATTTTACCAAAAATTTGATTTTTATCTCTAAACTTTAAGAAATTCATTTTTTATCTCTAAACTATTAAAAAATTCATATATATTTCATCTCTAAACTATTGAAAATGTTTTATTTATGTCTTTAAACTTTATTAGAAGTTTGTTTTTCATCCCTAAACTATTGAAAAAGTTCTTTTTATATCCTTATTTTTGTTTCTATACTATTCAAAAAACTCTTTACAAAGTTTAGAGATGAAAAAAGAACTTTTTAAAATTTAGGGACGAAAAACAAACTTTTAATAAAATTTAGAGACCAAAACAATATTTTACCCTTTTTTTATTATCTAAAAGACCAGAATCATGAGATTTCTCTTTCAATATATAAAATACAAGTTTATTTATTTATTTTGGTAAAAAGGAAAATTAATTAAAAGCTAAAGACCTAGAATAGAGGTTTAAGGGCAGAGCTAGCCTCTCATAATACATGCCAATAATATCACAAAATAACAACATAGAAATGTCCACAGGAGGACTATCAAAAACAACAAAATCTTGGTTTGTCTCCAAGTTTCTGGTGGCTAAGGCATTGGCACATTTATTGGCCTCCCAGAAGCAATGATTCATATTCACCTGAGGAATCCGACTGATGAGGGTCCTACAATCCATAATGAGAAGAGCATGATGTAAGTTACAATTAAAGGTTTCAGAAATCCGATTAATCACAATCTTAGCATTAGTTAATCACAATCCCCCTTCGCAGGACCCGGGTTGGTAAGAGAGGATCTGTCAGTATATTTAGCTTGAACCATCCTATATTAGGCTTGGACCAACTAACCTTTATCACCTTCAACAGCTTTTTCTTTTTGTCCCTACCAGCAGTCTAAAATATAAATACTCGTTTGCTGCATGCATGACCACCTTATGCAACTCACGGTTTGGGGACAGATTTCGAAACACCGCTCCATTCCTATTTAGCCACAGATTCTAGATAGCAAAGGGAAATAACAAATTTAAAATTATTCTAACTAAATGACATATGTATGATAAAATAAATAAACTTGTTGTAATTTTTATTATAACTAATATATTTCTAGTTTTCACTTTTCATTGTATACTTTTATTGTAATTACTCTTCTCTAAAAGGAAAATATATAATGTTTTTTTGGGAAAATTTGAAATGATTTATTTATGTAATTATCCCTTGTACTTGAAGGATTGACTATGAATTAAATTTTTTTTGTTTATTCTTTATTATCTTTTATTCCTTTTATAAGCTTTGATAATATATTTAAATTTTTTTAAATTTCAATAAATATTTTTTAATTAAAGTTACAAATATTTACAAATTTAGTCTATCTACTTTTATTTTAATTAATGTTAAATTAATTATAATATTATCATAGTTTAACATTTGTTTGTACGTCAAAATCTTGAATTTCTTTATTTTACAATTTTTTAACGGATATGTTTTTATATAAAGATTTTCAATTAATTGTTGCAAAATAATTCAACAGTTTACACTGAAAAATGATTTCCTATACATAAGAAGTCTATACACTGGATCTGAAAGACATCAATCACAATTTTGATGATTTTCTAGGTCATGTATATATTGGCTTCTTTATAAAAATAAAAATAAAAAATAAAAAAAAATCCTTTCTGGCATGATTTTCACAATCACTTAAAATAATACATTGGTCTATCTGTTGCAAAAGGAGGCTTACGTATTTGACCAACCAGAGGTGAGAGACCACGTGTCCTATAACAAAAGTAGTGTTCTAGCCTGTAGCCTGTAGCCTGTAGCTTATAGCCTGTAGTTGTATTGACAGTATTGTACTCTGGTCATGTTTTTTAACTTACACGAAAATGGTATTGCTTCTCCAGGTCCAGGGTTTTGAGTGAGACGGTATAGACAAAAAGTTTCATGTTTTTGAAAGTAGTGTTACTTCCATGAAATTAGGGCACAATAATTTCAAAGAACAGGCAGCTCAAGTGGTGTTTGTTTGAAGGTTATTACTTCCATTCTCTTTATTTAATCCCATATAATTCTTTTTCTTGATTCTCAAAAAAACAAATATATATATATAGACAGAGAAAGAGAGTTCAAATTCAAATTAAACTTGCTGTAATTTTATAGAATATTAATTTCACTACTCAATAATTTTTTATTCAATACAAATTTTAATAAATTCATTCTTAAATTACATTTTCTTTTTATATATTTTATGCTCACAAGATTTTAAAATAATTAAAAATTAATAACTATTAATTATTAAAAATAATTTTAAAATTTTAAACATGTAATCTAATGATATGATTTTTTTTTTTTTAATTTGTGTATGTCTTCCAAAATTGAAAAATAGCTATTTTAAATTGAAAGTTGGCCTAAATAAAATCTAAAAAAGTAAATTGGTCATTTGACCCGTATATGATTGGCATTACAGTTTTATTGTTTGATATTTGAGATTCAATGTGAAAAGTGTGGGACTTTGGGTATTGAGTGATGTTGTCTTGTGTAGATTCATTTGAATGATTGTTTTAATGCTTTTTATTTCTATTTTTCGTATTTGTCTATGTATTTTTAAAATTAAAAAAAAAATACTTGGCAACATTATTTGGGTTTTTTTGCTAAAGAAGAATATTTTTTTAAAAAAAAAGGTAAAGTCACTATCAATTTTATTTTTTTTAAAAAAATAACAAACTAACGTTACAATAAATGTGTTTGGTGCTATTTTAACTATATCATAAACTAGTTGGTAACTCATACAATTTATAGGAAATTTTAGCATAATCTAAATATGAAATTTGGTAATTCATAAAAAAGAAAATTTGATAATTATGGTAGTTGTTAATAGAATTTTTTTTTATAATTTTTTTACATTTAGAACTATATAATTTAGCATAGACATTTATTATGATTGCATTTTTTATATATAATTATATAATTTACCATATAAAGAAAATATGATATTCCATGATTTTAATGAGCAATTTAAATATATAATATTTTCAATTCAATTAAAAAATATATAGAATATTCTAAAATTGTGATGAGTTAAAAGTTGATGTAACACACTATATTATGTTCAGCCAAAAATCAAATTATTTCAATTTTAAATATATTTTAGATGAATGTTTGAATTGTTTATTTTTATGATTGATGACACATCAATTTGTAAGGTTTATATATTAAAATTTGTAATGTCCTTAACTTTACTCTATTGATAATGTATCGGATTTTCAACTTTCGTGGTTTACACTATTTCTTTTTTAGAATAATTGTAATTTTAATTACTCTTTCAGTTTTTTTTTTTTTTTTAAAAAATTATGAAACAAACATTTCAGTCATAAATATTGTCAAAACTAGATTTTTCAATAAAATAAAATATAAATTTTAAGTAGATTCTTTGATAATTCTCACAGAATTTCACAAAATCGATTATGGATGATTTTTATGATTTAAAAAAAAAAAAAACGTTTAGTTTCATTTGTTGGTCGAATTGGTTTATTCACGTGTTCGCGACAAATCATCACTATAAGTGATGAGCATTGGAGGGATGCATAAAATCTCAAGTACGAGGACAACATTGGCAATAGAATGAAAGTGGGTATGCCTTTGTGGGTTGAATCAGGTTATTCACATGTTCAACACATAAACCCATTACGCACCTCGTTAGATCAGATCAAATCGATTTTTTTTTTTTTTGAAGTGAAAATATATTCATTAAACCAACCAGGAAAACATACAAAGAGCCTGCAAAGCAAGACAAAGAAACATTAACTACACATATCAAATTGCATATCAGATTGCAGAAAAGACAGAATAAAGGGAGGGGCAACGCCCTTCCATATTTGACAATTTCCAGTTCTTCTAGCATGTTGTGCGAGCTCATAGGCCACTGAATTGTATCTTCTACTTAAGTACTTGAAATGGCAAGATTCAAAAGACTCACAAACTTGGTGAATTCCCTGAATGAGGTGGCCGAAAATGCTCCCTGTAGCTTTATCGTTAACTGCTTGAATAACTGTCAGAGCATCGGATTCAACAATAATCCGAGGCAGCTGAAGCTCTTGAGCAAAAAGGACACCTTGCTCCAAAGCAAAAACTTCCGAAAGCTCTGCAGAAAAATAGGACTGAAGCGGCAAGCACAGAGCAGCCACTACTTGACCATTGGAGTCTCTAATAACCACACCCATACTGGAAGAACCTTCTTGTTCTGAAGAAGCACCATCAACATTAACTTTAAAAGCTCCAGGAGGGGGTGGGCTCCAACTAGAAGAGGCAGGTCTTACTAAGTCAAAATCCCAACTAGCAGAGCATGTAAATTCTTCCACAACATTTCTTGCTCTATGCCAAACATGGAGAGGAGAAAGACCACCATCCTTATGCAAAATATTATTTCTGTTAGACCATATGGCCCAAGCCGTGGCAAAGAAGATCTCCAAATCTTGAAGAGTTGAGTGAGAGAGGATAAATAGAGCCGAGTCAAGGAAGGAATTTTTAAATCCTTGAGTGTGAAGAGGATTTTCAAGCCAAAAGTCCCAAACCAAGGAAGAGAAATCACATCTAAGAAGAGCATGATCAACAGATTCAGCATCATTTCCACAAACAGGGCAGGCCATATTTTGAGAAATCCCTCTTCTATAAATGGCTTCCATCGTAGGGAGACCATTGACACAGGCTCTCCAAGCAAACACCTTTATTTTTGTTGGCAAGTGGAGATGCCAAAGCCGCTTCCACAATGGCTTACAAGGATCCCCATTAGAACTTTCACCACAATCATTTGCTCCCATCAGACCGTGGGCTACATGATAGGCACTTTTGACTGAGAATTCTCCACGCCTATTTCCAATCCAGATTATTTTGACTTTTGGAAGGGTGCGGCTTAGAGGAATCTTCAAGATTGTTTCTGCTTCGAACGGGAGAAAGGTTGCCCTAACCAAATCCACATTCCACCATTTTGTCATTGGGTTTATGAGAGATGAGACCATTGGGAATTCAGGGATAACATTTGGGGGGGAAATGACCTTGTAGGTGGACGGGGTTGGCATCCATTTGTCATCCCATATATGAATTAGTTTCCCGTTACCCACTCTCCAACGAGTTCCCTCTCTAATAATGTCAAGGCTGCTGTGAATGCTTCTCCAGGAGTATGATGGGGAGTTGCCAAGCTTAGCGTTTAGGATATCTCCAGCAGGGAAATATCTTGATTTGAGAATCCTAGCCACAAGAGAGCTTGGGTTTTGTAGAATTCGCCATAACTGCTTAGCAATCATTGCTTTGTTAAAAGCTTGTAGATCCCTGAACCCCATTCCACCGCTTGCTTTCTGTTTGCACATTGTTTTCCAGCTCACCCAGTACATCTTTGTTTCTTGCTGCCTTTGGACCCACCAGAAACTTCTCATCATACTCTCAATTTCTTCACATAGGCTTTGGGGAAGAAGGAAGCACCCCATAGTGTATGTGGGAATGACTTGAGCAACTGCTTTTATAAGGATTTCTTTACCCCCCATAGAGAGAAGTTTACCCTTCCACCCGGCTAACTTTTGTCCAATCCTCTCTTTGAGAATAGAGAAGATTTGTCTCTTCGATCTACCAATAAAGGATGGGAGGCCCAAGTATCTCGTATGTCTAGAGTCTTGCATATGGCCAAGAGTAGCAAAGATCTCATCCTTGACTTCTTGAGATGTATTGGGGCTAAAGAAAATGGAGGATTTCTTGGTATTAATTTTCTGGCCCGAGGCTTCCTCATAGTTTTGGAGGATTTGCTTCAAAACTCGACATTCCTCAACACTAGCTTTGCAGAAGAGGATGCTATCATCCGCAAATAACAAATGAGTGACTCTTGGACAGCCCCTACATATAGAAATGCCTGTCCAACTATGGTTTCGGGCTGCCTCGTGAATAAGAGCAGAAAGCCCTTCAATACAAATAAGGAAGAGAGTTGGGGAGGATCCCCTTGCCTAAGCCCACGAGAAGGAGTAATATTCCCACAAGCAGCCCCGTTTATTAAAACAGAATATGATACCAAGGTGATACACCTCATAACAAGATCCACCCACTTGGAACTGAAGCCTAGTTTCTCCATAACCGCCTTAATAAAGCACCACTCAACTCTATCAAACGCCTTACTCATATCGAGTTTGGCAGCCATGTAGCCCTCTTTGCCTGCATTTTTGTGGTTTAGAAAGTGCATTAACTCAAACGCCACAAGCACATTGTCAGTAATAAGCCTGTAAGAGGTGAAAGCACTTTGGTTTTCAGAAATAATATGAGGAAGTAGGGCCTTAAATCTATTTGCAATGGTTTTTGATATGAGCTTGTAAACAACATTACACAAGCTTATGGGCCGAAAATCAGCCATCTTTTTGGGATTATTAGTTTTTGGGATGAGAGCAATATTGGTTCTATTTAGGCTAGCCATAGATATTATCATTAAGAACATTCAAAGCCATATTAGTAATGCTACAACCCACTATATTCCAGTATTTTTGAAAAAAGATGGCAGACATACCGTTCGGGCCAGGTGCTTTTGTGGGATGCATCTGTTTGAGGGCGGTGGCAACCTCCTCCCTAGTGAAGTTCTTGTTTAGGTTTTCATTCATCTCCTCAGTCACCCTTGTAGGAATGGCAGCAGTAACCTCCA
Organism: Quercus lobata; assembly: GCF_001633185.2. Taxonomy (NCBI): domain Eukaryota; kingdom Viridiplantae; phylum Streptophyta; class Magnoliopsida; order Fagales; family Fagaceae; genus Quercus; species Quercus lobata. Next base: position 36,019,226 of record NC_044904.1, read on the forward strand.
GAATCTTGGTTGGGGAAACCGTCTTATATATATCCTCAAAATAATCAGTGGCAACTTGAGCTATACTGTCTCGTTCATTGCACCATTTGCCGTGACTATCCCATATCCCCGTTATGGTGTTTTGTTTACGCCTTTCAGAGGCCTGGGCATGAAAAAACTTTGTTTTCTTATCACCCTCCTTAAGCCAAAGTGCTTTAGCCCTTTGACCCCAGTAAATCTCTTCATCATCTAAAAGGTCATTGACTTCTCTCCTTATCCGGCTAATTTCAGAACTAAAGGCCCTATCTCTGTCTTGGAGAGTCAAAGAATTCAGCTCATTCCTTTTTGCTTGAATCTTCTTTGGAATCTGCCCAAATACACTAGAGCTCCACTTCGACAGCTCCGCAGCACAATTACTAAGATTAGCCATTACCCCCTCTGGAGTACTAAGGTCCAGATTCATTCCCCAAGAGTTTTCAATTATAGATTTACAGTCTGCATTCTTTGTCCACATGGCCTCAAAGTGGAACCGCTTTGCTCGAGTTAGACAATGAAAAACAGGGGCCGAAACCAGCAAGGCACTATGATCAGAAGTAGAATCAGGTAAATGCTGAACTTTCATTTCCCTAAATTTTTCTACCCATTCCAGGTTGGCAAAGGCCCTATCTAATCTTAGATATATTCTGTTTTCCCCCCCTTGCATATTACACCATGTAAAGTCAGAACCACAGTAACTCAATTCTTGGAAAGCACAGTAATCTACAACTTTTCTAAAACTATCCATTTGCTGCTGAGATCGAATAGCACCCCCTAATTTTTCTGTGTTAGATAATATCTCATTAAAGTCTCCTAAGCATAACCATGGGAGATGCAATTGATTATTTAAAAAGGCAAGAAGGTGCCAAGATTCATACCTTCGGTGCGTTTCCGGGTGGCCGTAGAAGCCCGTTAATCTCCATTTGAAACTGTGCTCCATGTCATTAATTACTGCATCTACATGGTACTGAGAATAGCTCTTTATCTCCAAGTCTACCTCTCTAGCCCAAAGCAAAGCCAAACCACCTTTTCTGCCTACGCAGGGAACAATGAGGCCATTAGCAAGACCAATTCTGCATTTTATTCTTTCCATTCGTCGAACTTTAGCTTTTGTCTCCATAAGAAATACTACTTTGGGATTCCATCGTCGCACCATATCTTGCAACGCTCGAACTGACCAGGGGTTCCCAAGTCCCCGGCAGTTCCAACTTAAGGGATTCATGGCTCTCGGCGGTGCTGCCTTGCAGCCACCGCCGATCCCTCTTTTGAATGGTTTTGAGCTGTAGTTGTTTCTGTACACTGCCTCTTATGTGAAACATCTATCTCTTCTTCTTCAAAAACTAATTTCCCCATCCTCTTTGAACCAATGCTTAAAGGCTGGACGTCTGAGCCTGGGCTTTTTTTCTTTCCTTTCTCTCTAGCAATTCTTTTCCAGTTTGCCTCTGCCTTTGTTTTCCTTACTGTCTCCTTTCCCGTAGGCTCAGGCATATTTCCTTTTTCTTCATTAAGCCCAGCCTTGAACTTAATTGGGCTAGTCACTTCCATTTGTTCCTTTACTGATTGGGCTTGTTGGCCCACAAGCGAACTTGCATCCTCTAAGCCCTTAAGTTCTCCAAATTCACGTGGAGTGCCAGAAGTGGGGAAAATACCCATCACATGTGATCCTGAAATCCCTGTAGCACTCTGGCCCACCAGAATAGAAGGATCACCTGCTTCTCCCTGAACCCCATCACCCCCTCTGACATCATGCATCTCTGTGCTCCCTTCTTTTGAATTTGAATTTTTCCTTTTGTCTGCACTACCGGAGTGACCTTCACCTCCAGCGAAAGTTGAACCAGTGGAGAAGTTTCTTGTGGTATCTGTATTTCCATCAATCCTATCCTCACTACCTCCATCACGTTCTCCACTGCTGGTTGATTTAGATTTCTCCCATCCCAGTTTTGTGTTACCTTGGGCCCGGAGCCAATCACCATATTGTCTGGGGTTTTGTTGGTCTGGGAGGTCCAAACAGTGCTTCTCATCATGCCCCAGTTTACCACACTGAAAACAGAAAACTGGGAGTCTTTCATACCTGAAGCTTACCCAACATTTTTCCCCTTCAACACTAGCCACTTTGCCCCCTCTTCTTAAGGGTTTGTCCAGCTGAAGATCAACCCCGATTCTCATGAATTTGGCCTGATCAGTCTGCCTTGCTCGCCTATCCATTTCAATGAATCTCCCAATGCTATTACCAAGCTCTCTACCCACCTCTTCTGACATGAGCTCAAAAGGGAGACCCCATATTTGAACCCAGAAGGGAGAGTGAGTGAACTTTATATTTGTAGCTGAAAGCCCTCTTCTCCATCTACTCAACAACAGTAGATTATTATCAAAATTGCAAGGCCCATTTTGTTCTACCCATTTCAATTGATACTCAGACCCAAATTTGAACTGCAAAATGTTATTTCCCACATCCACAATTTGAAGGTCCGAACCCATCTTCCATGCCGCCCTCATTGTGTTCTTCAACGCCCTCTGATTTTGGTGTCTATCAGTCAAGAGGCGACCAAAAAGACTAAGAGAGCATTCTTCAAGCAGATCAAACTTACACCTTGTCTTTATTGAAATTTCCTCTTCTTCTTCCTTAGTAAGTCGAAGATTAAGCAACCCCTCCACCACTGTTTGGTCCATGGCAGTGATGGAAGAGAAGGACACCGAACTCACCAACGTAACCCCAACCAGCCAAATGGAACCCAACTGATGGAAAACAGAGAAAACCCATTCGGTAAAAACAAAACCTAGTTGATGAACAGAGAAACCCAGTCGGCGAAACCCAGCTGATGAGAAAGAAACCCAACCGAACTCAGGAAGATGCTTAGGCGAAGAAGAGAAGGAGAGAAAACCAGTTGGTCTTGGTTGAGAAAGGAAGCTCAGGTGAGAGAGAAAGAGAGTCAAGCTCTAGGGAGAAAACCCAGAGGCGAACTCATGGGAGGAAAGACTCGAAATGAGAGAGAACACTCAGAAGAGAGAGAAACGCTCCTACAGGGGAGAGAGAAAACTCTGAGGTAGCATACGTTTTATAGAAAATTAGATCAAATCGATTTGATTGGTAGGTTGGTCAGTTGTTAAATTTAAGATTTCACAACAAAATGGAAAATGAATTTAAAAAAATTTTATGGGCAAGTTTCGTTTTTTCTGTAAACACAATTAAACATCACATGACTAGCTCGCTCAAAAGAAATTTATTTTAAAATTTGAAATTTAAATGAAACTTATGCAAAATTCTAATATTTTAATAAAATTATCTTAAATTATGTTGGGCCAATATGGTCTTGGTTGATGTCAAACCCTCTGGACTCAAAGCTAAAGCTAAAATCCAATGGACCGCAGCCCAATTAATTGGGAGCCTATTGGTTTGCTTTTTCAGCCCGCGAGGACTCTTTTTGGAATCGAGACATGTTAAGGGGGAATTTTAACCAAATATTGCTTTGTATTTTGAGCTCTAATTTTGGGGTAAGTAGGATTGTTTGACATGACTAGAATTTTTGAAATTTTAGCGTCTATTATGACTTTCTGTATCTCAGATTTATTATGGTTTATCATATCTAGTACAATTATTTTTGATTGAAAATGTAGTAGTATATATTAATGTCACACAGAGGCCATGCTGTTTCAAAGACAACAAATGTTGATGAAAGTATTGTAAAGAAAAAACGAAGATTATAATTTTATTCACGAGCGTCAAGAATCAAGACATAATTTTTTTTTTTTTTTGGGAGCAGAAAGACATAATTTTTTTTTTAGTTTTTTATTTTTATTTTTTTATTACTATTTTTTTTATCTTGATTCTCTTCTTAATACTGTGATGAATAATAATATAATGAGATACCGAATGTGCAATGGGATAATGTTTTACCTCGAAGCCCATACTTGCCTTAATTTAAAATTGATAAAATCTCTTTCCAACTGATAAAGAGCTATTATGAGGAGCGGACACTACAGGTTGAAACTTTCTATAAAAAAAATAAAAAAAAATAAAAAAAAATCCAAAGAAGGTTATCTATTTCTAGGAGGGTTGACTTGTTAATTTGGAGGCTTAAGGCAATAAATATGTATTGATTTTTTTAATAATTAAATATCTCATTAAAAAATATATGAATTAAACATTATTTATTCAAACTTTCCAAAAAAAATTTATGGGTTTATAAAAATAGCCATTCTTTATTTTTTGAAATGCAAAATTACTAATTATGTTTTTGTATTTGTATTTTTTTTAACATCTCTTTTACAAGTTTGGGAAATTGAATGTCATTTGATTATTTAGTGCACTCATAATAGTTGTTTTTTTTTTAAAAAAAAAGGTTTTTTTAAAGAAAAAAAAAAACAGTTTAAGGTTTCAATTGAGTTAGATTTCTATTGACTCAATATTTTGGAAGTTTTTTTTTAAAGGCAGGAGAAAGAATGTGAAACCCATCTATATATTTTTCTTTAAAAAAATAAAAAATAAATTATCATTCTACAATTCAAGAAATCAGTTTTTGTTAGTGCACCCACCTGTAAGAAAATAAAAAAATTAATATAACATCACTAAACCAAACCTTTAAACTTAAGCTTAAACTTTTGTCTTGTTTTGTTTTTTTGTTTTTTTTTTTTTTTTTTTTTTTTTTTTGAGTGAATTAAACTTTTGAGTTAAGTAGCCTTCTCAACCACAAAAAAGAAAAAAAAATTACATTAAAGTCTCATTTGGATTCTCCCCAAACTATATACTCTTCCTCAAAATATATAATGGGATATTAATTATGGTACGTCATTCCAACTCTTGAATGATGAGAAACTGTTAGGAACCCGGTGGTTCCTAATGGAGATTGATGGGAATTGTAGGGGAATGGATGAGGATTGTAGGGAAATTGAATTAATTCGAGGTAGTCACCCTCCATAGAGAAATAGAGAAATTAAGAGAAATGCACTAATGCACTAACAAATTGGTTTATTCTTTATTGATATCTCATATTGGATTACAATCATATATTTATAGGAGACTAGTTCTAATCTCATTGGCCCACATAGCCTTATCCTATTGGTTCTATTATTCCCCATGTGCATTAACAATTCCAACATGTGCTAAATGTAATTAACATGCTTGGAATTGTACCTAACTAACTAACTACCTAACTAACTAAATCTTAATACAACAATTATTATCCATATGCTTATAGCATTCCTAACATTTCCCTCCCCTTGAAAACACCTTGCCCACAAGGTGTTGCTTGAAATAACACCTTCATGAGGGGAAACCGGCCACTAATCCAATATGCCAAGGCATTTTGATCGTCAAAAACATCAAATATTTCCAAGCATTTGACCACAGCCCAAAATAGAGTAGCATAATCTGAAAAACCAGTAGACTTAATACCAATACTCATTGAAAATCCACATTGTGCTTTTGTGTTGTCCTCCGCATCAAACAATGAGTTGTAGCAACAGCCAATGTGAACAGGAGCGTTAACTTCTTTGCATTTCCACTGCAAAGCACATGTAGATGCATAGTAATCATATTGCCACGTTGACCCTGTAAAAGTTGCATTGCGTTGCCACCTTTGCTTTCCTTGTGTTGATAATATTGTGAATAATTTTCTTTCTAAAGACAATTCTTGATGCCCTTCCACGTGCTCCAGCCTAAGGAAACCAAGACTTCCATCATTAGCGAGATACATCTCATTATATGGAAAAGCAATGCTAGGATTGGAACCTTGGCACTTCCCACTATTGCCACCAAGAACGTGAATGTGACCAAGATGATCCTTCAGAACTACTTCTTCAATGGAACCCATCTGCCTTAAGACATGTTCATCCATATGCTCAACTTCAAAACCAATAAACCGTGAACCAAGTGACACATCTTCAATTGACTCTTCACGTGTTGATGGTGAAATTGACCTCTTATTTCTATCCTCACGTTCTCTACTCCTTGACCGTCTCCTTTTCCTTGATTCTTCATAACGTGATTTTGATGACTCCTTCCTCACTAATTCCTTTAAATCAAGAAACTCTTCAAGACCAACCACATCTTCACTGTCATTTGCATCTTCACTGTCAAGGACAGTTTTTGTTGATTCAACAACTTGAAACTTTTCACTTGTTCCTTCAAGAAGTTGAAACTCTTCTTCGAACATGTTTTCAAGATCCTCTTGCACTCTTGAAAGTTCTTCCTTCATGGCCATGTTAGATTCAACCAAGGCCTTCATCTTTTTTGAAATATCCTTGGCTTCTTCTAAGGCTTTGTTCAACATTCCTTGTATTTTTTTCAAAAGTTTTCTTTGATCACAATTGCTCGTCTTTGGATCAACGGCTCTGATACCACTTGTTAGGAACACAGTGGTTCCTAATGGAGATTGATGGGAATTGTAGGGGAATGGATGGGGATTGTAGGGAAATTGACTTAATTCGAGGTAGTCACCCTCCATAGAGAAATATAGAGATTAAGAGAGATGCACTAATGCATTAAGAAATTAGTTTATTCTTCAATTGATATCTCATATTGGATTACAATCATGTATTTATAGGAGACTAGCTCTAATCTCATTGGCCCATATGGCCTTATCCTATTGGTTCTATTATTCCCCATGTGCATTAACAATTCTAACATGTGTTAAATGTGATTAATATGCTTGGAATTGTAACTAACTAACTAACTAACTACCTAAATAACTAAATCTTAATACAACAATTATTATCCATATGTTTATAGCATTCCTAACAGAAACTTGTGTTGGATTAAAGCAAGTGACAAGATATCAGCATTTCATATTTTGATTATGACTTTAGAGGGATTAAGGCAACTGGTGAGTCATGTATTTCTGTGACACGAGTTGTTGTGTTTGACTAATCTTAGGTAATGATTAGGTGAACATTTGTGTTAGACCTAGGTGATTGGTGAAATGTTAGCACTTAGCACCTCACATTTAGATTGTTGCTTAGAGAGAATCATGCAATTAGTGAGATGTCAGCACCTCACATTTATCTCTATAACGTGAGTTATTATGTTAGGCTGATCTTAGGTAGGGATCAATGTGTCTAAAGGCACATTTTTACAACAGGGAATGTTATTAGGCATTGGTTACATTGTGAAGGTGACTATCAAAATAAGTTAGAAAAGGGTATCAGTAATTACATGTGATACCATGGAATGGGGTGGTAAATCAGCTTTTCTAACTCATTAGGAATTAGGAACCTTATATTATTTCCTACTAGGGAGTCCTATCCTTCTCACTTATGGTGAGCTTCCTCTCTCACGACTGGTGAGGTTCCCACTTCTCACTTAGGCGAGTCTGACTTTTCTTTCTCAATGACTAGTCCTATCGAACTCTTTCTTCTGAAGCATGGTTTCAGACTTTATAGAGAGGGTACAAAACATAACTTTGATTAAGGAAGAAGGGGAGGTGATTAAGGTAGGAGGAACTCACAAAGGTAAAATTTTTGAAAAATGTTCACTCGGTCTACTTGGACTTTTTCTCACACCACGTTCTTACAACCAAAGTGCTACCAAATCACTAATTAGGTCTGTATGGAAGATGGATTCTGATCCAAGGATTGTGGATGTGGGAGATGGACTATTTCAATTCAAGTTTACTTTAGAAAGTTACCTGAAATGGGTCCTCAACAATGGCCCATGGAGTTTTGAAAATCACTCATTGGTCCTTCGGAGATAAGAGAGGGGTATGAAGGCTAGGACGATTACCTTTAACTCTATTCTTTTATGGGATCGGGAGGGCTTACCATTCGACTTAATATCTGAGGAGGCTAGTAGTGACATTGGTGGTGGATTGGGGAATGTAGTGGAGATCGATAACAAGGTTTTCTTGTCTAAATAAGCCTATTTCATTAGGGTCAGGGTTGAAATACCTCTCGATAAACCACTATGTCGAAGTGGAGTGGTAGTTAACCCTGAAGGTGATGAGGTTCGTGTTGGTTTCAAATATGAATGTTTGGTTGGCTTCTGTTATCAGTGTGGCAAAATTGGTCACGAGGCCAGGGATTGTTTCAGCCCTAAGGATCAAGACCAGAGAGTTTTTCCGTATCAAGAATGGCTGAAGGCGGGCTTCTGGTGGTCAACAAGGTACTCTGATAGAAGGAATAGAAGATCATTGCAAAGAGAAATAGGGAAAAATGGGGATCATGGCACTAGGGTTCTGCCATGCACCACACAAATGCTTTAATCAAGCAGCACTGGGGTTCCAACTAGCATTGATTCTAGACAGGGAAACGTTACGAATTCTTCAAATTCACAAGGGGTAAAGATAATGAATGCTGCTAGTCATGCATTAATGGACAAGTAAATCTCGAGATTTTTTTTTTTCTCCTTAAAAGGAAACCAAATTATCCCATGATGGGGTGGATGTGAGCATGCAAATGTATATTCAAGAATTTGATGTGATGATAATAATTAGCACGTATTCCAAACCCTTGGAAATGTAAATGTACATGGAAATGGAAAACTTGGAAGAATCTAATCTGATGTGAGCACGCAAATGTACATGCAGGGAAAACTTGGAAAAAATTAGCACGTATTCCAAACCCTTCTACTCTTGCTAATCTTGGGGATCCAGTTATCGTGGGTGCAAAGAGAGATTTCCAGGGAAGTGAATTGGATCAAGATGAGGATTAGGTGGATGGGATATGTAAGGGTGGTAAGCAAGGCAAGTTTGTGGCAAACGAATTTCCAATGGCAGAGGCTGATGACCAGCCCCGCTGAGCCCAACGAATCTCTTAAGCTGGAACTGCCGTGGACTTAGGAACCAAATGGCAGTTGATGTGCTCTCTCATATAGTGAGGGATAAAACACTTAAGGTTTTGTTTTTGATGGAGACAAAACAATTTATGGAAGAGATGTGGAGGATGCAGGCTAATCTACCCTACCTCTGTATGTTAGCTGTTCCAAGTTTACGAAGAAGAGGTCGTTTGGCTCTTCTATGGATAGAAAATGTGGACTTGCACATACAAACTAACACACCGAATCATATTGATGCTTTAATTTCAAATGATAATTCTCTTTGGAGGTTTACTAGATTCTATAGGTGGCTTGAGGAGTAAAGGAAACATGAATCATGGTAGTTGCTTAAACATCTTCACTCTAGGAGTTTGGTTTTGTGGTTATGTTATGGAGATTATAATGAGATTTTAACGGTGGAGCAAAAGAAAGGTAGACTTCCTCGGCCTCTAAGGCCGATTCAGGAGTTTGGGGCAACCCATTTGCATTATGGGCTAGTGGATTTGGGTTTTCGAGGTAATATTTTCACTTGGAGCAGTGGACGTTTAGGTGATGATTTTTTGCAACTAGTGACTGGAAAGCCCTCTTTCCTTATACCAAAGTTACTCATCTCTAGGCATCCTATTCAAATCACGTGCCTATTCTCATATTAACATCATAACCCACCAATCCTAGGAGGAGGAAGAAGCTACCAAGGCATTTCAAAGTAAAGTGGACCTTTCATCTAGATTGTGAAGGAGTGATCCGTGAGGCTTAGGGGATGGTTGTTCTTAATGGGAGCCCAATGTTTAGATTATTTCAGAAAATTAAAAAGTGCCTGCTAGCCTTAGTAGATTGGACTAGAATTACCTTTGGGAATTTTAAAACAAAGCTACAAGAGAAGTAAGCACCACTTGAAGAACTATCACTGCAGAATAAGGCCGACCACATCCAAGAATCAGAGCCCTGAAATTGGAAATCAACACTATCCTACACCAAGACAAACTCTTTTGGCAGCAAAGGTCTCGATTCATTTGGTTACCTACAAGGGATAAGAATATAAAATTTTTCCATCAATGGGCTAGCCAACGGCGCTGTAAAAATCATATCTTTGGTGTTTAGGATAAGGATGGAATTTGGCGTACATTGGAGGATCAAATTGCAAAGGTTGTCGAGCAATATTTCCAAGAGCTTTTCACTTCAGCAAATCCTACGAATATGGGGAGTGTACTAAATTCGGTGGATAGACTTATTACCCTAGATATGAATAACTCTCTACTATGGAGGTATACATCAAATGAGGACAGAAGGGCTCTACTTCAAATGCACCCCTCAAAATCTCCTAGCCCTGATGGTATGTCCCATTTTTTCTTTCAGAAATTTTGGAATATTGTTAGTCTTGATGTAACTAAGGCTATCCTTTCAGCTTTAAATTCTAAACATATGTTGCATAAAATGAATTATACTCATATTGTGCTAGTTCCAAAGAAGAATGATCCTAAGCAGATGTCAGACAATAGGCCTATAAGTTTGGTAAATGTTGTCTCCAGAATTCTATCTAAAGTGATTGCAAAAAAATTGAAGCTTGTACTGCCAAATGTTATATTTGATGCCCAAAGTGCTTTTGTTTCTAATCGTCTGATCAATGACAATACCACAGTAGCTTATGAGTTGTTACACAGGATGAGGAATAAGAGAAAATGCAAGGTGGGGCAAATGGGAGTGAAATTGGACATTTGCAAGACTCATGACCGGGTAGAGTAGGGCTTTTTGCAGAATATTATGCTAAAGCTTGGCTTGGATCATAGATGGGTTAATATGGCCATGGAGACAATCAATACAACACCTTACTCATTCCTTATCAATGGGGAACCTAAGGGTTTTATTACTCCTACAAGGGCAATAAAATGAGGTGACCCACTTTCATCATATTTGTTTCTTCTATGTACTGAAGGTTTGTCTACCTTATTAAGGAAAGCTGATGAGACCTGACTACTCAAGGGGGTAATGTCCAGTCAACATGGGGTTTGTATTTCTCATCTTTTGTTTGTTGATGACAGTCTTTTATTCTGCCAAGCAACAGTGGAAGAATGTCAAAGACTGTTAGATCTCTTGGGCAAATATGAAGCAGTATCTGGACAGACAATTAATAGACAGAAGACATCTCTATTTTTTAGCAAGAATACAAGGAAAGAAATGAGGAATGACATTTAGCAAATGTTGGGGGCTCAAGTCATGACTGAATGTGAGAAGTAACTAGGTCTCCTAATGCCTAGTGGGAAGTCAAAGGCGGGGACTTTCAAAGAGATTCAAGAAAATATCACAAAGAGAGTGATGAGATGGAAGGAGAAATTTATTTCAAAGGTAGGGCGAGAAATCCTTATCAAAACTGTGGCACAAGTTATTCCAACATATTCAATGAGTTTATTCAAGCTTCCAAAGGCCAGTGTGATAATATTAGATTGGAACAAGTTATGCACTCTAAAGAAGAAAGGGGGGAATGGGATATAAGGCCTTCATGCTTTCAACCTTGCTATGCTCGCTAAGCAAGCATGGTGTCTAATTCATAACAACGGGTCACTTTTTTACAGGGTGTACAAGGCAAGGTATTTTCTGAATACCTCTTTCTTGGATTTTGAGTTAGGGAATAATCCATCGTTGGTGTGGCGTTCACTATTGGCTGCTAGAGACATCATTCATGCAGGGTCATGGTGGAAAATTGGGGGTGGCAAAAAGATTTTAGTGGCAACTCACTCTTGGCTACCTCATTCTCCTATCTTCTTGAATGCACCATCAATGGATATGAAAGTCTATGACTTAATAGATGAGGACACTCGGTAATGGGATAGGGGAAAGCTTTTTGCTACCTTTGATCATTGACCATGTGAGGCCATACTAGCTCTACCCCTTAATCACCAAAATTCCCAAGACAAGCTAGTTCGGATGGAAACAGAGCATAGAAGTTCATGGTCACCAGCGTATCAGGTGGCTCTTCGCCTAAAGCACCCCAATCATGCCGAACACTCATCAGTGCAAGCTTACAGTTCCACCTGGGGAAAAATTTGTAAGCTTAATGTGCCACCAAAAGTCTGTACATTCCTATGGAGGGCTTGTTCAGGATGCTTACCCACATGGGAGAATTTGGACAAGAAACGGGTAAGAGTTGAAGCAATCTATGAGCTGTGCTGCCACCATTTTGAGATAACTAGTCATGTGTTGTGGGAGTGTCCATTTGCGAGGAATGTTTGGGCTTTGTTCAAAGGCACCATCCAAAAATGCATCAACGACACTAGTGACTTCTTTCTCCTTTTCAAACTGATGCAGTAGAAGCTTAGTCCCCTTGAATTGGAGGAATGGGCAATCACGGCTTGGATGATCTACCATTTGTTGGGAGATAAACACCTAGGAAATATAAGATATAGAGACATACTTAATCCGAAAGGCCTTAGTGTGTCTCAATTATGTTATGATCTCAGCTATGTTATATTAACTACTCATTTTTCTCATTATTATTCAATGTGAGACTTCATTCACACGTGTATACCCAACACAACACACAAAACTAAAATAGTTTTTATGTAATTCCACCTCTTTCTTCTTGTTATCTATCATTGTGGAAGTTGCAATTGAGCGCCACCCCAAGTTTGGATAGTTAATCAAGGTGTTGTTGGATGTCCTTCAATGCGACAATGACCAATCTTAACCATTACTAATAGTAAAGTACTAATCAAAATCCTCATTTTATGATATTAAAAAAAAAAAAAAATCAACAGTTATAATAAGAGATAGAAAGGATTTGAACCATAAATACCTATGTATAAAATACCAAAAAGTGTAAATTAAAATACATGATTCTTGGCCTCTCTTTATCATGTTGACTTTATTAAGGTTTTCTTCGATTTTCCTTACTTTCCATCTCCACCCAATAAAAGGGGCTTTTGTTATTATGACTTGGGCTTCTAAGTGCTATTTAGAACTTTTGATTGGAATAATTATCCTCTAAAATTTAAGTTGATGAAAAATTAAACATTCTATTGTTATTTAATTTTCCTAATGCAATTAATCAATGATATATACTTTTTTTTTTCTTCGATAAATTCGATAGTTACAATAGGGGAGGAGAGATTAAAATGCTAAATGTCTTTCTTGGAAACACCATAAAATGCCAAGTAGTTGAAATACAAAGCTTTTGGCATGTGATATGTAAATATTAATAATAACATTTAAAAATCATTGACAAAGTAATATAAATTATATGTATATCAAATGATTTAATCCACTGGTTTTTATTTTTCAATTATGTGAGGATTATGTGATTCAGATTGGTGGCTTAAGTACACGGAGGAACCCTTAAGGACTATATTTTTATAATAAGAGTGAAGTACAAATTCTTGTTACAATGAACCCAACATGAATATATTATAGGCTAAACCCTAAACTAACCATATGATAATTATGGTTAATAAACTTGTAGAATAAGTATAAGATTTGACTTGCGCACAAAGTAGAATTAGTTAGCCATGAATTTATACTACATTGATTATATAGTTGTTCTCAACTCATAATTGCATAGTTGTGGGAGGTTACCACAAGAAATTAAGGGTCCGTTTGGATTGAAGCGGAGGGAGGGGGAGTAGATTTGAGTAAAGTAGAATTAACTCAAAATTAGCTTATTTTCAACTAACTCTACTCCACTCTCCCATTCTCCCCCTCAATTCAAAAAGGCTATAAGTTTGTACTGAGATAGATGAATGTAATTCCCCATTGCTGTCTTTGCTAATTCTTGAGTGACCATGCTCACCATTACATTTTACGCGTTAGGAGCTGGCACAGAAGACTAAATTGATCTTTTTACCTTTTTTGTTTTGTTTTGTTTTTTATTTATAATATCTTTTTTACCTTTTTCATGTACAATGTTGGCAGCATCATCAACTGGCTTTTTAGGGACAATAATCACATGCATGATTGACTTATCAAAGACTCTTGACTGACTTATAAAAAAGACTAGGGGGTGTATGGTACACCCTTTCAAACAACAATTTTCAGTTTTTAAACAACATTACACGTACACCAAAGTCTACCTTTTAATATTCCTTAATTACTTAGTATAGCTTTTGCCATGGATCTTCAAACGAGTTCTTCTTTTAATACAACAGGTGGTACAACCAAATTTCTTTGCTAGAGATAGGGTCCTTCAAGTGCTCAAACAAGTTCTTCATTTTAAAAGTGAAAATTTTAGACCCTCCAAACAATTTATACTATGAAATTAATAAGCTTATTGCATGAGTTTATTATAAATTCTCCGCAAATCTAAGTGAAATAGTTAACATGCAACATAAAATTTTTGATAATAAAGTGGAAAACCAATGAAAAATCTCTTCAATAAAAACGTACCCAATATGGAGGATTATGTTTTAGAAAATCCACTATAAGGAATAGTTATTGTGAGGACCAAAAAATCTATCGACCCAAGCCCACTTAGAACAGTGAGTGGCACAATTCAAAGTTGGCCCAAATCAATAGAATTTGTAAGAGAGGAAAACGAACAACAAAAGGGGACTCGACCCAAGGATCTCAATAGAGAAGAAAATGTTAATCTTATAAAACAAAGGGGGAATCTATCCCTCCCTCAGCTCGTTCGAGGAGGATAAGTTTGTATGGATAGTTACACTGTTCACTCTATTTTTTCTCTCTCTATTGTGCTTATCTCTTTTTGATGCTTCTGTCTCGATCCCCCCATCTAGTGCTCCACCTTTTCCTTATATACCTCTACCTCTATCATATCTCCACCATCCATTTTCACCTAACCTCCCTCCTTTTATGACACTTGTTACTTTTCACATCTGAAAAAGATGGTGGAAGGAATCTGCTTAGTTGTGACTTACACTATTCAGGTCACTTCCTCATCAATGTGGTTGATAAAGCTGTTGTCTACCATTTAATGCGGATGCAATAGGCTACACCAAACTAGAAGCTTCCCTACTGTCCACTGACCTCTACTCTCTTTAGATTCCAACTCCCACTTAGAATACTACATAGTACCTTGATTCATTTTTTCCCTTCCTCGAACGGCTTTCTTCTTTGGGCCCGTGGCCTGCAGCATTCCCACATCAATGCTGCAACCCTTTAACTTCATCCTCGGTCCTCGGGCTCCTACAATAGCCCCCAAAAATGTTCGCTATTTGTTTATGAGACAAAAGTGAAGTTTTAGTCTCACAGGTAAATTATGCACGTGCCACATGCGTTCCCACGTATCAACATCCTTTCATCTATCCCCTACACTCTTGATGCTTCGAAATCTATGATCTCGCTTTTATGGCATCAGGCAACTGCCTGTCTCCCCACGTTCTACGGCTCGATCAAGATCCTATGGTCCTTATTTCCCCTCATTTATGGGCGGGAATTTTGCCGCTCACTTTTTCACTCATATAAAAGGAGAACTTAGAGCTGGCTAAGACTCATTTTGAAAATTCTGATGATCTAAGTTGAAGAAAAAAAAAACTCCTAAAAAGCACTTTCTACGTTCACTCATAGGTATGTTGATTTCCCTGTTTATTCTTTTTCACAAGTTTAACGTTTCACACACCACAAAACTCCATGGGTAGATATTCTAAGTTAGTGGACACGACCAAGGCTAGGGCAGTCTTTAGGGCTCAATATAGGATCCCCAACAGTGCTGAAATCCAACATTGTGAGGAGGGTGACTGGTTGGTCTTAATCAGACCTCCTGAGTCTGTGGTCATTCCTATGATCGTCTTCATCGAAGGCGGGGTGGAACTTCCCATGGGGAGGGTAACCAGGGACTATTTTATAAACTATAGGTTAACCCCGACCTAATGTTCCCCAAACATCTTTAGGATCCTCGGGTGTGTAGATGCTATAAACCATAGAATAGGGAATAACCTTATCTGGAATGATGTAAACTGGGTATACAACAGCTAGAAAGGTTAAAAAACCAAATTTTACATGAAGTGTGGGGTTCTTGCCGTTAGATTGGTCTCCTGCCTACTTGACTCAAGCAAAGGCATGGACGAGGATTTTCTAATTGTCTCGGGAGGCTGGCACGATGGAATGCACTGCCCTACCCAGGAAGGGGAACCAGGTAGTGTTCCTGAGGATCGTGGTCACACATAGGATTTTACATAACCTTAACAATGTTAACAATTTTTTTTTTTTTTTTGGTTTTGGTTTTGGTTACCAACACCCCTTTTTTCTTATCTGGCAGACGAATACCACACCACTCCTGCCAAGCACTTGGTGAATTTTAGGGATTTAAACCAAATTCTCAAGGTGGAGATCTTCCTTTAGACGGACGGCTAACTCAGGGTTGCCCACATCATCCTTGAATACAAGCCCTCCACTAAGCATTTCTAGAGTTCGAAGAACGTTATTAAGGCCAGGGATTCCCGTTTGGCCTTAATTGACGTGGCCGTGCCAGGCTTCTTGTTGTCGAAACCTCCTCCAGAAAAGACTCAGGACGCCCAGCTTCCAACCCCTCTAGCTGTAAGGCTCCTCTACTCCTAAGAGTCGACTGTCCTTTCGGAAAACGAAGACAAGGAGTCCACACCAGAGTCTATTCAAGAGGTGACAGATAGAGATTTTGAAGTCTTTTACCGCACAGACACTCCCGGCACATCACAAGCCCACACTTCAGTAGACATGGGTTTCAATGAGAAAACCCCAGACTTGCTCGCCCTTTTCACAGCCCACGCTAGGGGTTCTACCCTAGTTGTGGTGGTGGTGCCCCAACCACCCACCCCGGCTGCCATACACACGTCTTCTGCTAATGTCGCGGACAAACAAAAAAAAACAAAAAATAAAAAAAGCCCAGGGAGGCAAGAGTGCTGAGGGCACCGAGGAATGGGAGATCACACAATCCTCCCACCAGCCCCCAGCAAAAGAAGACTGAATCGAGAAAGGGCAGTTGAAGAAGTCCACATCCACTGGGACTTCTAAGGAGGTTGGAGGGAACCAACCGAAGAAGGCCTCCATCTGGAGGTCCATTTTCACTCTAAGCTCAGGCAATCCAGTTCTGGATGACGCCAACCTAAGGGATCCCACAAAGGGTAGCTCAGGCTTGGTAGGCGAGTGTTTGGAAAAGGCCCTATGTTTGACAGATGACATGGAGGAGTTGAGATCTTTCAGGAAGTGTGAACTCTTTCTTGCCTTAAAACAAGATCTGGCCAAGGTACATGTCCGCCCTTACTTGATTACTTGACAAAATTATACATGCATTGTCTTATGCGTTTTTCCTTTGTGTAGTCTATCCAAGCTGCCTTCATGGCTAAGGAATGGGTGGACCATTCCTTGAAGGTGTCTAGGGACGCTAAGACTAAGCTGGAGGCTACCGAGAGAGCCCACGTGGACATGGACAAGAAGCTCAAGGAGACTTTTGCCCAGCTTGCCGAGGTGGAGAAGACTCACAGAAATGCTAAGTCTACCCTTAGGGCTATGAGAAACAGGCGACTGATGCCTTGGAAGCCCAGAGGAAGGCCGAAAATAAAATGGCCGTGACGGTGGTGGAGCTTAAGCTAACAAAGAAAAATTGGATGACAAAGCTGCTGAGATGGCCCAGGCCGAGCAGGAAACCTATGATGCGGGCATGACTATGACAGCTAAAAGTCTTACTGCCCAGCTCAGGGATGTTGCTCAGGCCTTCTGCCTAGAGGTGTGGGGCCAGGCTCTGAACATTGCTATGGTCAGTACCGAATCGGAGCTTAGGACTCCAGATAAGGTTTACTACCCCCCGACCTTGCGCTTGGCACCCACTTCCTAGCAGCCTCCAGCAGATCCCACTTTTGCTCCCTCTGTCTCCTCGGACCAACCTACCTCTGTTCCCTCCTCCACTCCAGCTAAGGGCAAAGAGTAGGAAAAAGAACTGCTACCTCCAATTAAGGCGTTGGACGTGGAGGTTGAAGAAGATGTGGCCGAAGTGTCACAATTGAAGAGGAAGAAGAAGGAGAGGGAACAAAAGAAGAAGGGAGCGAAGGAAAAAGAGCCTTTCGCATAGCTTAGCCTTAGACTAGGAAGTACATAGTCAATTTTGTAATAGGTTCAAGTATATATAACGCCTCCCATTTTGTATTTAACTTTTTGCAAATTAATGAAGAGAATTTAGAATTTATTCACTGTTTCTTTAGTCAATCTATACTTGTCAATTTATATCTTGCGTGACTGCCTTTTCTTAATAACAATATCAACATACTAACTTATGAGTTACTCGGGGAATTTCTATATCCATCTACATAACCTGGAATGATTTGAAGTACAATTAAGAGATTGATTCATAGAAATTTTAGGAAGAGATTCAATTGATACTTACCTCAACTTGGATTTGGAATCTCACAGCGAAATCATGAGCACGGGTACCATAGCTTGAGGAGAAGAATTTCAACACTTAGGACGTTTCTTGAAAAATGTTAATTTACCCTAGGCTTGTGACCTGAGAAGCCAGACAAGGCCTAGGTTCTGTTTAACACTTAGAATATTTTCTGCAATGTTAATTTACCCTAGGCTTGTGACCCGAGGAGCCAGACAAGGCCTAGGTTCTGTTTAACACTTAGAATATTTAATGGATCAATTGTCTCAGCAAAAACATCCATAATAAGGTATAACAAAGCAAGACACGAAGGGTAACAAAATTCATTAATAATAATAACACTGCAAATTGTTTACATTCCAGGGGTAGGGAATTACATTCTCATCCAAATCTTCCAAGTAGTAGGCCCCAATGCCAGCAATGGAAGTGATCCTATATGGCCCTTCCCAGTTAGGGCCCAACTTGCCCCAAGCAGGGTTCTTGGCCATCCCCACCACTTTCCTCAAGACCAGGTCTCCGGGAGCCAATGGCCTAGACTTTACCCCCTTATCATATCTCTGCTTAAGTTTCTATTGGTAATATGCCATCTTTACTGTTGCCACCTCTCTTTTTTCCTCGGCCACATCTAGGCTGTCTAGGAGTAAATGGTTGTTCTCTTCAACATTGAATTGATTGGTTCTCAGAGTTGGGAATCTAGATTCAAGGGGGATTACTGCCTCTAACCTGTAAGTCATTGAAAAAGGGGTCTCCCCCGTTAATCCTCGGGGTGTAGTATGATAGGTCCACAACACATGGGGCAGTTCATGCACTCATTTTCCCTTAGTGTCATCCAATCTTTTCTTCAGCCTAGACACTATAACTTTATTGGTGGCCTCGGCCTGCCTATTCCCCTGAGGATAAACAAGCGTAGAATACTCAATCCTAATCCCTAACTCCCTGCAATATCTTCGGAAGGTTTTACTGTCAAATTAAAGACCATTATCTGAGATCACTGTGTGAGGAACTCCAAACCTGGTGACAATGTTCCTCCAGATGAACCTCTTAGCATCCACGTCCCTAATATTGGCAAGGTGCTTGGCTTCCACCCACTTGGTAAAGTAGTCTATGCCGACAAAGAGCCATCTTCAGTTTCCTATACCTCGGGGAAAAGGTCTTGATAGTCCCGATCATATTACTTTCATCCACAGAGAAAGCAATGGATGAAGTCCAAACCAGGCTTCGCCTCACCCCTAGTGACCACTTGGCGAGGATAAGGCCATCATCACACGATCAATGATGAAGTGTTATGAGAGCACTAATGAGCCTCCATACCATTGAGAAGATATCTCCCCATTAACGCCCCTCAAGGACGTTACATATTTGGGAATAATGTCACCATTAAAACGGATCCAACGACTAGAAGAAAGAAGGAAGCACATATATATATATATACCCATTCATAAGACCTGAAAAAGGCACACAAACTCTAAATTCACAGTGATTGATATTTTGCTATTGTTATTCCTATTCTAGCCATTCTAACTTTAGCATCAGAGGTTATGTGGCAGGCACCACACCGGTGACCCATTTTTCTTCCTTTCACACTCTATTTCTTCAAGGTCGGGCTGACATAGGACGACTCCATTCTGGACGAGCGATCTGGTTGAAGATCTCGAGCATCATCAGTTTGGTACCGTCTGTGGGAAAGACTACTCTTCAGCACCTAGTTTAAGTGTACTATTCCATTCAACTCGCAGGTTTAGATGGAATCCAATGTTAGCCAAGATCCTGCTGCATTAGCCCTACAAATCCAGTCCCTCACAGCCACTGTGGAAGAACTTACTAGGCAAAACCAAGAGATGAGGCAGCGGTTGCAACAAGAAGAAAATCGCACGGAAATCAACAGAGACAATGATGGAGACAGTCACAAGAGACGGACCAGCACTCCAGAAGAGGCAAACTCAGATCTTCTTAGGGAGATGAGAAACGAGATAAAGGAGCTAAGAAATGCTATCAAGGGAAAGACAGATCAAAGTTTGGATAGAATAGTCAGAAAGACAGACTCACCTTTAGCAGTTCAGGAATGCCCGGTGCACTCCAAGTTTCGTTTACCCCAACTCGAGCCCTTTGACAGACTAAAAGACCCATTGGATCACCTCAATACATTCAAGATGACGATGGGTCTTCAACAACCCCCTAACGAGATTCTGTGCCGCTTTTTTCCCACTACCCTTAAAGAGGCAGCCAGGGAATGGTTCACCAAATTGCCAACGTCATCTATTGATAACTTCGAGCAGCTAAGCAGCTCCTTCCTTTGTCATTTTGTCTGCGAGCAACGTCCAAAAAGGCCAGTTGACCATTTGCTCACCATCAATCAAGGAGAAAAAGAAACTTTGAGGTCCTATGTAACGCGCTTCACCCAAGGAATTCTGGAGGTGGACGAAGCAGACAATTAGGTATAACTTACGACCTTTAAGGCAGGATTAAAGTCTAGAGAATTTGTGGTCTCTCTACCGAAAAATCCCCCCAAGACGATGATAGAGATGCTTTTGAAGGCATAGAAGTACATGAACGCTGAGGATGCCTTGGTAGCTATAGAGGGAGTAGAGAAACCCAAGGAGAAGAAGAAAGAAAAAGAAGACGACCGAAGAGGACGAAAAAGGGATTGAGCAGACCGGCAAAATGTCGAAGGAAATAGACAAAGAGATGACAAAAATCCTTAATTACTGAAGTTCACGCCTTTAGTGATGCCCATTGACCAGATTTTGACGGAGATTAAGGACGAACAGTATCTTAAATGGCCCAGGCCACTCCACTCGTCGCCCAATGTGCGCGACAAGAGGAAATACTGCCGTTTTCACAAATACCACAGGCATTACACAAAGGATTGTCGAGATTTGAAGGAGCAAATAGAAGAACTTATACGGAAAGGGAAATTACAGAAGTAAGTGAAAAGGGAAGATTCCAACAGGTACAAGGATGGCTAGAAGAACCAACACAAAGGCTCTCAGAGAGACGAAGACCACCTACCACCTCGTCCACAGAATGCAATAGGGGAAATAAAAATCATCACAGGAGGACCATCCACAGGTCGGTCGTTCAAATCCCTCAAGAAGTCATACCAAAGGCAGGTGAACAGTGTCCATAACCTGCCTCCCTTGAAGCAAAGACGGACAAACCAAGACATGTACTTCTCAGAAGAAGATGCCAAAGGGGTAAATTAACGTCATGATGACCCATTGGTCATTATGATCATGATTGAGGGATTCAATACAAGAAGGGTTCTAGTAGACAATGGGAGCTCAGCGGACATTATCTACCTTTCTGCCTTTCAGCAATTAAAAGTAGACCCGAAGAGACTTCGTCCTTTCGAGTCCCCCCTCGTCAGTTTTAGTGGAGACAAGGTGTACCCCCGTGGAATAGTAACGTTAACGGTCACAACCAACTCTTATCCCCTCCAGGTAACCAACAAATATAACTTTTTGGTGGTAGACTCACCCTTGTCCTACAATGTGATCATAGGACGGCTTACCCTTAATCACTGGAAAGCTGCCACTTCCACGTACTGCTTGAAGGTGAAGTTTCCAACAGAACAGGGAGTCAGAAAGATAAGAGGGGACCAAGTGTTGGCAAGAGAGTGCTACTAGGCTGTCCTAGCCTCAAAAGAGAACCACACGTGGATAATTGAAGATAAAACACCAGAAATCGTCGAGAAGTTAGAAACGATAGAATTGGTCGAAGGAGATCCAGCAAAGATGACCTAAGTAGGGACGAGTCTAAATCCAAAGACGAAAGAAGAGATTATCAGCTTCCTGAAGGATAACCTCGACGTGTTGCATAGAGCTATAAGGGCATGCTAGGTATCCCAGCAAACATTATCCAACATTGCCTTAATGTAGACCCTGGGAAAAAACCCGTCTAGCAGAGAAGAAGAGTCTTTACCCCTGAACGGAACAAAGCAGTAATGGACACAGTGAACAAGCTGCTTGTGGCTAATTTTATTAGGGAAGTCTTCTATCCTGAGTGGTTGGCCAACGTCGTCATGGTCAAAAAGGCAAACATGAAGTGGAGAATGTGTGTCGACTTCACGGATCTGAACAATGCCTGCCCGAAGGATAGTTTTCCCTTGCCTAGAATTAACCAGCTGGTAGACTCAACAGCCGGGCATAAACTTCTTACCTTCATGGACGCATTTTCTGGATACAACCAGATACAAATGGCCAAGGAAGACCAGGAAAAGATGGCCTTCATGACCAGCCAAAGGCTGTACTGCTACAGGGTCATGCCTTTTGGTTTGAAGAACGCAGGAGCCACGTACCAAAGTTTGGTAAACCAGATGTTCAGCAAGCAAATTGGAAGGAATGTAGAAGTGTACGTTGATGATATGCTTGTCAAGAGCAAAGAAGGATAGAACCACCTGGACGATCTCAAGGAGACATTCAACATGCTCAGACAGTACAGCATGAAGCTAAATCTATCCAAATGTGCCTTTGGAGTCTCCTCAAGGAAATTCCTCGGGTTCATGGTGTCGCAAAGGGGGACAGAGGCAAATCCTGAGAAAGTGAGAGCTATTCTCAAGATGCCCTCTCCAAAGACGGTAAAAGAAGTGCAATCCCTTACAGGAAGAGTAACTACCCTCAATAGGTTCATCTCAAAGGCGACAGACAAATGTCTTCCTTTCTTCAAGACCCTGAAACAAGCCTTCATCTGGACGGAGGAATGTGAGACAGCATTCCAGAAGTTACAGCGCTACCTGAGCAACCCCCCACTCTTGAGTCTGTCCAAGGAGGGAGAAGATTTATTCCTCTACCTGGCAGTATCTGTAACTGCAATCAGTGCAGCCTTGATTAGGGAAGAGAACAAGATACAACTTTTAGTGTATTACATTAGCCAGGCTTTTCAGGGAGCCAAAGCTCGATACCCGAGGATAGAGAAGATTACTTTCACCCTAATAATGGCCTCAAGAAAACTTCAACCACACTTCCAAGCTAACCTGATCATAGTAATGACAGACCAGCCCATCAAGAAAGCAATGAAAAAACCTGAAGCCACTAGACGGATGGTACAATGGGTTATTGAGCTCGGTCAGTTTGATATAGAATACTGCGCCCGAACGGACATAAAGGCTCAGGCATTCACCACCCTCGAGCATGAAGAGAACCAGGAAGTGCTTTGGACGATCCATACAAATGGGTCATCCACCCAGAAGGGAGGTGGAGAAGGTGTCGTCATCACCTCCCCTAAAGAAGATGTTTTGAAGTATGGTGTCCAACTCAAATTCCTTGTAACCAATAACGAAGCAGAGTATGAGGCTATATTGACGGGGCTAAGAATAGCTTGGGCACTTGGAGCTAAAAACATTTCGCTGAGGAGCGATTCACAGCTCGTCATAGGGCAGGTCAGAGGAGATTTTGAAGCAAAGGAGACAAGAATGCAGAAATACCTCAAGTTGACGAACCAGTTGGTAAGCAACTTTGATCGTGCAGAGTTTGTTCAGATCCCATGGGGTGAGAATGTTGAAGCCGACGAAGTAGCACGGAGTGCATTCGCAGACGATCAATCAAGGCTAAATGACTGGAGGCTGGAAGAATAAAACTCTCCTAACATCGAAAATTTCAAGCCTTCCCTGTGCACACTCACTCAGGGTGGACGAGTCCCATTCTATCTTACCTTAAAGATGGACGGTTACCACCAAACCCTGAAGAAGCCAAGAAGATCAAGAAGCGAGCTGCCAGGTTCATGATGCTCAATGACGAGCTCTACAAAATAGGCTTCTCCCAGCCTTACTTGAGGTGCATAGAAGAGGAGGAAGCTAAATATGTTCTGGAAGAAGTGCACGGGGGAATTTGCGGCGACCACATGGGAGCAAAATCCCTCGTCCAAAAGATCATGAGGGCGGGTTATTTTTGGCCCACAATGCAACAGGACGCAATAGATTTCGTCAAAAGATGTGACCGTTGCCAGAGGTATGGAAATGTCCAACGAGTCCCCGGGGAAAAGATGACGACCATTTCCTCACCTTGGCCATTCGCACAATGGGGAATAACATTATGGGGCCCCTATCACAGGGAAAGAGACAGATGAGGTTTCTACTCGTCGCGATAGACTACTTCACGAAATGGGTCGAAGTGGAAGCACTTGCAACAATCACAGTAGCAAAGGTACAAAAATTTGTATAAAAAAATATTGTTTGCAGGTTCAAGATACCCAGGACGATCATCTCAGACAATGGCCGCCAGTTCAACAGCCACGGATTCAGGTCGTTTTGCACGAACCTAGGCATCAAGAACAAGTATTCGTCCTCAAGACATCCTTAGGCCAATGGACAAACGGAACTAACAAACCAAACCTTGCTAAAGATCATCAAGACCCGGTTAGTGGGGGCAAAGGCAGCATGACCCGAGGAGTTACCAAGCGTCCTATGCGCCTACAGGACTACAGCATGAACGCCAATAGGAGAGACGCCCTTCAACCTAATGTATGGCACAGAAGCTGTCATCCCAGTCGAAGTGGGGCTCACTAGCCTTAGGACGAAGTTCTTTGATAAATAGAGTAATGAAGATCAATTAAAGCTAAACCTGGATTTTCTGGACGAAGTCAGAGACCATGCCTCCCAGAGAATGGCCAAGTACCAGTAGAAGATGGCCGGATATTATAATCAGAGGGTAAAGCTGAAAAGGTTTAGCATCGGGGATCTCATCCTTCGAAAAGTGACTCCTGCAACAAAAGACCCAGCACAAGGTAAACTAGGACCAACCTGGGAAGGACCCTACAAAGTCACCCACAATTCACGATAGGGAAGCTACCACCTGGAGGACCTAGAGGGAAACAAGCTACCTCGTCCATGGAATGTCGAGCATCTAAAGAGGTATTATGAAAAGGAACCATAGCCTAATTGTAAGCAGTCAACGTGATTTCATGCTTTTTAATACAAGTCATGTATTCAAATAAATGATTATTCAGCATTTCATACGTATTATTCAACAATTCATGTGTTCTAGTTATTTCTCTCTCAAAAACCAAAATCACCGTCCGGATCCGAGTTAAAAAGAAGGAAGACAATAAGATTCCTTAAATGGATGTACATCGTCCAAATTAAAAAGACGATAAGATTCTTTAAATGGATGTACATAATTCAAATTAAAAAGACGATAAGATTCCTTAAATGGATGTACATCGTCCAAATTAAAAAGATGATAAGATTCCTTAAGTGGATGTACATCATCCATGTTAGAAGGACGATAAGAGTCCTTAACTGGATGTACATCGTCCAAGTCTAAAAAGATGACAAGATTCCTGAAGCAGATAAACATCGTCTTAGAATACGCCAATAAGAATTCTCTAAGTCCCTAGACGGATGAGGAGAACACTTAAACAAAAAAAATTTCTCTAAATCCCTAAGTGGACGAAGAGAGTACTTCAATAAAAATTCACTAAGGCTGTGTTTGGTTGATGTAAAATATTTTCCGAAAATGCTATTTTCGGGAAAGGAAAATATTTTCAAGTGTTTGGTTGCATTATGAAAATTTTTCTAGAAAATATTTTCATGTGTTTGGTAACATTCTGAAAATGCTATTTTCCTACTACTTTCTCACATTTTCTCAACTACCAAACAAATTTTATAATAGAAAATTTCAATCTATAAACTTAAAAAACCAAAAGTCAAAACAACACCATTCATTAACTCCACCGTTCGGTCAAACTAAGAGAAGGAGGAAGAGAGAGTGATCAAAAATGGAGGGAAAGGGAGAGATCGGTCTGGGTGATGGGTAACGACAGAGGGCAACGAGATTGGTGATGGGTAACGACGAGAAGGCGACGGGGCCGATGAGATCGGTCATGGGTAACGACGGCGCCGATGAGATCGGTTTTGGGTGGATCGGTTTAGGGTGATGCGATCTTCGGTGGATCGGTCTGGGTGGGATCGGTCTTCGGTGAGGTGCGATTGGTCTGGGTGGATCGGTCTTCGGTGGTGATGCAATCTCAGTGGTGGTACGAGATATATGGCGGCGCCGGTGCTAGGGTGCGATCAGTGGATCGGTAACTTTCTCTTCTTTCTCTCTCTCTATCTCTCTCTTTGCGCGTCTGACCCGGAAATGGTTTGAAGTGAAAATTTTCACTTCAAACCATTTCCGGGTCAAAGCCTCATTTTACACGGTCAACTGAAAATATTTTCCGGAAATTTTATTTTCCATGCACAACCAAACACCCACATTTACGGAAAAGCATTTCCGGAAGTGATTTGAAGCCAAAACAAACACAGCCTAAGTCCCCAGGCAGACAAAGGGAGTACTTTAATAAAAACTCACTAAGTCCCCAAGTGGACGAAGAGAATACTTCAATAAAAATTCACTAAGTCCCTAGATGGACGAAGAGAATCCTTCCACAAAAATCCTCTAAGCCCCTAAGACGAACGGGGAAAATACCAGCAAAAGGGTGAATATAAAAATAAAATGCTTAGATATATCATATATATAAAAAGATGCAAATTGTTCAAAAAACCCAAAACATACAGGGCACCAAAAGATTGTTCGTCCAAAGGCCCCAAAACAGACAGGGCATTAAAAAAAAAAAAAAAACAACAGGGTCAAGCTGAAGGAGCATTGTCACCATCCTTATCCACCTCAGGACGATCCTCGCCAGAGGTCACAGAAGTCTGGGCAACCTGGGCCGCCTCATTAGCCTTGATCTCTTTATCCACGGCTTCAAAGTCCAGGACTTCTAGATCAATGCCCGGACTGTGCTTCACCAGATACCACCTCAACAATTCAAAGCCTTTAAAGCACCACTGGAACAGAATGGTGTTGTACTCATCGATTGACTGGAAGGCAAGGACGACCTTAGCCACTGCGACTTTTGTCCTCTAGCCAACTGATGCGAGGAGTTCATCCTTCTGTTTTACCAATAGCTTCTCAGCATCAAGCTGCTCAGTCAAAACCTTGACTTGTTCTTTGGAGGTATTATGGGCATCCATGGCAGCGATCAAGTCTTTCTGCATTCCCGAAGCCTCAGCCTCCAATGCCTCCGCTATTGAAGTGGCCACAAAGTCCTTCTCCTCGTTCGCCAAATATTGAGAAGTGATGTGCATTGCTTCTCCCAACACCTGACAGTAAAATGTGTCATCAAGACCTGAGTCAACAAAAGTAGCCAAACACTTAATGACGGGGCAAAAATAAGAACAAGGCAAGAAAAGATTACCTGCACAAGCTTATGAACGTGCTGGCTCACCATTTCATAGGAAGGCACGTTGGAAATCTCCTTCACTTCATCAGGAGTCAAGAGCTTATTCACTCGAGTTATGGCTGCTCCAGCATCAGCCCAGCCACTAGAGCCCACCTTCTCTTTTCCCTTGTCCCCTCGTCTTCAACTTTTTGGGGGCAGGAACCTCCTCAATAGAAATGGCTGGAGAAGCAGTCCGTCCTTCATCCAGGGTAGGGGGTGGACGAACCCCTCTCAGCCGTCTCCTTCTCTTTCTTCTTCTCTTTATCAACTATCCTTGATTTTCTCTGGCCAATGTTAGAAAGGGGTTCATTTTTCTTCCCCTTGATTTTTGCGTACATATCCTTGTTAAATTTGGTCGTCATCTCTGCACCAAAAAGGAAAAAAAATTAAAGAGTTGAAATCAGGAAAAAGAAAAAGATGATCAAGCATATCAAGGCAACTCACGCTTTCTCTCTTCCCGGTCAATTGCTTGAAGAATGTAAAGTGAAGGCTCTAATTTCAGAGTAATCTGCCATTAGGGGAAATTACACAACCCAAACAAGGAAAATAGAAGTACAAAAGAGAAAAATACAGAAAAATTAAGAAGGAAAAAGCATGGACAAAGGGCGTACTTGGGAATAAAGATGGAAACTAGGAAGGCAGAGAGCGAAATGTATGGAGAAGTCAGAGAAATCAAACGCCAAAAGAAAGTAAAAAAAAAAGGGAGTTGAAGAGAAAAGAGTTAAAAAGATTTGCCTTGGAAAGTGTGGGAAAACCTGAAAAGGCGTTCACCAGAAATGAGACCTGCTAACCAATCAAAATAGGACACATGGCCACGCTGCGTGCCACACCACCACGGAGCAATTAATGTGGAGAGTAGAACCGCCTCAACCGTTAAAAAAAAAAAAAAAAAAAAAAAAAAAAAAAAAAAAACTTATATTCCTAAGACCGTCCAAAATATTGACGACCTTGGAATAGGGGGGTAGCTGATAGTCCTGATCATATTACTTTCGTCCATAGAGAAAGCAGTGGACGAAGTCCACACCAGGCTTCGCCTCACCCCTGGTGACCACCTGGCGAGGACAAGGCCATCATCACACAATCAATGACGAAGCGTTACGAGAGCACTAATAAGCCTTCATACCGTTGAGAATATATCTCCCCATTAACGCCCCTCAAGGATATTACATATTCGGGAATAATGTCACCATTAAGATGGATCCAACGACTAGAAGAAAGAAGGAAGCACCTATATATATACCCATTCATAAGACCTATAAAAGGCACACAGACTCTAAATTCATAGTGATTGATTTTCTGCTCTTGTTATTCTATTCTAGCCATTCTAACTTTAGCATCGAAGGTTCTGTGACAGGCATTACACCGGTGACCCATTTTTCTTCTTTTCACACTATATTTCTTCAGGGTCGGGTTGACATAGGACAACTCCATTCTGGATGAGCGATCTGGTTAACAATCTCGAGCATTATCAGGTCTTACTATATCTAAGCCCTACTTAGCGAATGGCTAAGGGCTAGACAAAGGATTTAGTATTCCTCGTGGCTAATGGATATTTGGGGCATACCTCTGACATTAGTCACACTTCTTCACATAATCTTGAGAGGTTTTTTGCATGCTAGGCCACCAGTATCCCTAGGTGTGGGTCCTATGTGCTAAAGACCTTCCTCCTGTATGACTCCCACAGATGCTCTTATGCAACTCTTCCAATAAGGGCTCCACTGCTTCTGGATGTACGTATAACAAATATGGCCCTAAGTAAGAGCGCTTGTACAACTTCTGCTCCTCAGACAGCCAGTAGTGAGGGGCACTTCTGTGTACCTTCTCTACCTCACACTTGTCTTCAGGCAACAATCCTTGCTTCAAAAAGGTTACCATGGGATCCATCTAGCTCAGTCCCATATGGAGGTTGCACACCCCTATCAAAGGTGCCCTTATAAGACTTGGGTTGTCCATCTCCTCAATAATAACAACCCGAGGAAGACTTGACTATAGCGAAGTGGCAAACATCGCTAGAGAATCTGTATGAGAGTTCTTTCCCTTAGGGATTTACTTCAATATAAAACTCTTAAACTGAGCTCGTGCATTCTGCACTTTAGCAAGGTACCCTTGCATCCTTTCATCCCGAGTTTCAAAGTTTCCATTGACTTGGTCCACGATCAGTCTAGAATCCGAGTACAACTCAACCATTTTTCCTCCTAGCAGCCTGACCATAGCTACCCCTTCTAGTAGAGCCTCATACTCAGTCTCATTATTGGTGGCTAAGAATCCCAGTCACAACAATTTCTCCATTATCAGCTTCTCAGGGGTGACCAACACAATCCCTACTCCTGCTCCCTTTCGGCTGGAAGCTCCATCTGTATAAACTTTCCACGATGGAACAATAGTGGCCGACATGACCAATACCCCCATGACTGCCTCCTCCTTTTCGGGGGCACCCTCAGTGTTTACTACAAAGTCTGTTAGGATTTGTCCTTTTATGGCGGTCCGAGGCATGTACTTGACATCATAGGCTCCTAGCTTGGTTTCCCATTTAGTAATCCTGCTAGTGTAATCTGATTTCCTCAGTAGGGCTTGCAAAGGGAGTTGGGTAAGCACCACAACGGTATGGGCTTGGAAATAATAAGATAGTTTCCTAATGGCATGCACTATGGCCAACACTGCCTTTTCCAAAGGAAGATAGTGCGTCTCAACCTCCTGCAAGGATTTGCTAACATAGTAGATAGGCCTCTGAATTCCGTCCTCCTTCCTGACTAGGACGAAGCTAACAGCATAGTCGGTGATTGCATGGTATGCATACAACACCTCCTCCTTGTCGGGCCTGGAAAGTAATGGTGGATTGGACAAATACTGTTTGAGGTCCTCAAAAGCCGTTACACACTCCTCGGTCCATTGAAAGTCCTTTCACTTGTGAAGCAGCTGGAAAAAAGGACGACACCTGTTTGCAGACCGAGAGATGAACTTGTGTAAGGCTGCTGCCATCCCAGTCA
This sequence comes from Quercus lobata, assembly GCF_001633185.2. NCBI lineage: Eukaryota > Viridiplantae > Streptophyta > Magnoliopsida > Fagales > Fagaceae > Quercus > Quercus lobata. The sequence goes on from NC_044904.1 coordinate 36,049,473, forward strand.
ACCTCTGCACCTCCCTGGGATTTGAAGGAGGACGCAAACTGTTAATAGCCTTGATATTCTCTGGGTTGACTTCAATTCCACGGTGAGTAATCATGTAACCTAAAAATTTGCCCGAGCTGACCCTAAAAGAACACTTAGATGCATTCAGGCATAGTTTATGCTCTCTCAAAACTAAGAAAGCCTCCCCCAAATTGGCCAAATGCTCTTCTACCTGCTTGCTCTAAACTACCATGTCATCAATGTATGCTTCCATGTTCCTCCCAATCTATGCTTTAAACATCCACGTCACCATCCTCTGATACGTGGATCCTACATTTTTTAGGCTAAAGAGCATCACACAATAATGATAGTTCCCATTAGGAGCACGAAAGGCCGTTTTCTCCTGGTCAGACAATGACAGAGGTATCTGATGGTAACGCTGAAAGGCATCCAAGAAACTCATCCAAGGATGTCCCACCGTGGCGTCCACCAGTTGGTCAATTCTAGGAATGGGGAAGGGGTCTTTTGGGTAGACTTTGTTCAAGTCAGTGAAATCCAAGCACACTCGTCATTTCCTATTTTTCTTTTTAACCACTACTGTGTTGGACAGCCACTCGGGATAGAAAATCTCCTTGATGGCTCTAGCCTGCTTCAACTTGTTTACCACTATCCTGACTACCTCGGCGTGATTTTTGGATGAGCGCTGAAGAGGATGTTTACATGGCACAACCTCGAGAATTACGTTCAGCTGGTGACACACCAACTCGAGAAAAATTCCTGGAACATCATAAGCATTCCACGCAAAAACAACAATGTTTACTTTTAAGAACTTCACCAACTTTACCTTTTCTATAGGTGGCAACTAGGAGCCCACTTGGAAATATTGCTCCCGGTCCAGCCTTATTATCACCTTTTCAAGCTCGTCAGATAATTCTCCTGATGTCTTAGTCTTTAGTTGCTATGGAATCGAATCTTCAGTCACCGCGGCAAGGCCCGAAAATTGCTGCGTTGTTGCTAACACCAAGCACTACCTAGCCATGGCCTAATCACCTACCAACTCTCCCCCTCTCCCTTGAGTAGGGTACTTGACGTTCAGATGCAATGTTGAGGGCACGACGCTTATGGCGTGAAGCCAAGGTCTAGCTAGGATAAATGTGTATGGGGAAAACGCTTCTACTACTATGAAATTAAGCTAGATCTCCACATCACCAACCTGTACAGGCAGTCATATCATTCCTCGGGGGACCACCATTCTGCCATCAAAACCTATCAGCGGTGAATCATACTTGTCTAAGTCCTCGGGCCTCAAATTTCGCCCCCAGTACAAATCTGGGCACATGATCTCTGCTCCACTCCCCTGGTCAACTAGTACTCTTTTCACATCGTAGCCCCTAATCCTAACGGTAACCACTAGAGTGTTATCATGTGGTTGGAGGGTTCCTTACTTATCCTTCTTGGAAAAACTCAGAGTAAGGGTGACCATCGCCCTTGCTCTTTTGGGAGCATGATCATCAGCCTCTATATCACAACCCATACCTACTGACATAACCCCAGTGCTTGAGGTCCCATTGTTCCTTGGCCTGGCGAGAATTACATTGATAGTGCCCCGTGCTGATGGAGAGGAGCCACCCTTATGAAATTCAGTTCTTGTGTGGCCAAATTACCCTGTAGGCTGATGTAGAAACCAGTTGAGTTTCCCTGTCCTTGCCAACTAGCCCAAGTGATCTCGCAGGGTTCTGCAATCCTCCGTAGTATGCCCTTGGTCTTGGTGGTAATGGTAATAGAGGCTTTGGTTTCTTCTAGAAGGGTCCCCGCCTATCTTATTGGGCAATTTGAAATAAGGCTCATTCTTAATTTTCTCCAGTATGTGATATACTGGCTCTTTAAACAATGAGTTGACCAACTGAGTTCCCAATAGTGACGTTTGATTAGAAAACTCCCTTCAGGGGCGATTACCCTGGTATCCACCTCCCCGAGGATCCCTCATTTTCGGGAACATCTTAGCATTCCCTTTTTCCTGCACTTGGTCTTCTTCCACCCACTTATACTTACCTATGCAATCCATAAGTTGGCGCATGTTCGAAGTGGATTTCATCGTCAATAACTTCCTCAACTTGTGCTCGGCGAGGAGCCCAACCTTAAAAGTCCTCACGGCCACATCCTCAAAGCTTCCATCAACTTCATTATATGTTTCCCAATATCGGTCTGAGTAAATCTTGAGGGTCTCTCCCTCCTTCATTGACATAGATTGCAACGAGTCTAGTGGTTTGGGGACCCTACTGCATGTTATAAATCTAGCCCCAAATGCCCTTGTCAGCTCCTCGAAAGACCCTACTAACCCTTCCTCTAAGGCATCAAACCAACGCAAGCCACAGGCCCAAGACTGAAGGGGAACACTTTGCACATTAAGGCCTCATTGTTGGCATGAACTGCCATCTTCTGGTTAAAATGGCTGACATGCTTCACGAGATCAGTCCTCCCATTGTAAATAGAAAATGTCGACTGAGAAAACCGATGAGGGAGCCTGGCCCTGTTAATCCTTCTGACGAAGGGTGATTTAGAGATCTGCTGCAGGGCCTTACTTATTGCATCATTCCCCAGGCCATGATGGGAAGCCCTTTTCTTATAGTCATGACTACTCTTCTCCCACTTATCCTGGTGCGAAGAAACTGAATAGGACTCACTAGATGGAGTTTCTGACCGGCAGCAGTAAGAACTATCCCTGCTTCCTCTAGAGCCATCACTTGGTGGGGAAGAGGGGCTTATCCTTTTACGTCCCCTACACCTCAACTTGTTATGTAGGCGATCTATTTCCTGTTGCAACTTTTGCGTCTCAAAATCAAGAGATGCATGGCTCCTAGACTTGGAATGACTCCGCTCAGTACATTTAGTGTGATGAGACTCCACCATAACACTTGGAGTATGTTGCCTATCTCTCCTACGCTCCAGGTTAACAAACTAGTTTTCCCTCAAGGAACTCACTGATTCCACCCTATCTTGGCCTACATTAGCCATCAGTACTTAGGACGGATCCACCACAATTTGTTATTGCCACAGACAGCTCCAATTGTAAGGACCAAAAAATCTATCGGCCCAAGCCTACTTAGAACAGTGAGTTGCACAATTCAACCTTGGCCCAAATCAATAGAATTTGTAAAAGAGGGAAACGAACAACAAGAGGGGACTCTGCCTGAGGATCTTAATAGAGAAGAAAAGGTTAATCTTATAAAACAAAGGGGGAATCTATTACTCCTTCAACTCGTCCAAGGAGGATAAGTTTGTATGGATAGTTACATTGTTCATTCCCTTTTCTCTCTCTCTTTTGTGCTTATCTCTTTTTGATGCTTATGTCTCGATCCCCCCTTCCAATGCTCCTCCTTTTCCTTATATACCTCTACCTTTATCATATCTCCATCATCCATTCTCACCTAACCTCCCTCATTTTATGACACTTGTTACTTTTCACATCTGAAAAAGATGGTGGAAGGAATCTGCTTAGCTGTGACTTACACTGTTCAGGTCATTTCCTTATCAATGCGGTTGATAAAGCTATTGTCTACCATTTAATATAGATGCAACAGGCTACACCAAACCAGAAGCTTCCCCACTGTCCACTGACCTCCACTCTCTTCAGATTCCAACTCCCACTTAGAATACTACAGAGTACCTTGATTAATTTCTTCCCTTCCTCGGGCGGCTTTCTTCCTTGGGCCTGTGGCCTGCAGCATTCCCACACCAATTCTACAACACTTCAACTTCATCCTCGGTCCTCGGGCTCCCACAGTTATAATTAATAAAACCGTTGTAATCTAAACATTCTAAACCCTCTGTATATGTAACCACTACAAATGTTCCACTTATCTTCCTAAGGTACTAATCTCAGATTTTTAAAAATTTTCAATAGTGTTCTTTCTTCACAAATGAATTTCTATTTTAATTAAAAGAAATCCATATTTCTAGTCATAAATGCTTGTGCTTTTTTGTGGATGATCTCTCTTTTTGCGAGTGATCTTTTTGTTGGAACTTGGAAGTCTGTTGCATCTTTTCCATTTTGGTTCCTACATTTTTATTTCACCACTTTTAGTCTCTAAATCAATTAACGTGTTCCATTTTGCTCCTTACCGTTACTCACTTAACAGAAATTGTTGACGTGGCAAACGGAGTGCACTGTTGGCACATTAAATGCTGACGTGGCACATTAAATGCTGACGTGGCCAATAAAATAATATTAAAAAATGTCATGTCAGCATAAAATAATGATTAAAAAAGACACATAAGCATCCACATCAACTTTTGATTTTGAAATTAATTTATATATTTTAACAAAATAAAAAATTTTAAAAAAAAATAGAACCTAAAATACATGAATTTAGATCTGCCATCATCTTCATCAAAAAGACAAAAGAGCACAAACCAAAAAAAAAAAAAATCATACAAACCCTGAAAATCAAACATAAGAACACAAGAAAATCAAACCTAGAAAAATCATAAATGAATATTGTACAAACAAAATCAATCCATTTATGTATATATACATAAACCAAATTATCCAAAACAAAATCAATCCACATATACCAACACAAACCTAGCTCAACCATACCAACAAAAGCAAAATTAAAATTAAAATAAGAATACAAAGCCAGATTAAACATAAGAACACAAACTCAGATTTTCTAGGATTTTCCTACCCTTTCTTGTCAACCAAAGACAAACACAAACTGATCTCCAACAAGAACACCTAAACATCTCAAACCTAGCAATCAACGATCAATAAACCCACCCACAACCCACTCCAACAACAAACCCACCCATCAACCACCACCACTGATTTTTGTTTCACAACTACCACCACACCGATCTTAGCCTCTCTCTAAACCCAGATCAAAACTATGGAAGGTTGTGGAAAGGGGAGGAAACAAGGAGGGGTGAGCAAGAAAGGGAATCGGGGAGAGAGAGACACCGGTCTGAGAGAGAGAGACCCACCGAGAGAGAAAGACATCGATCTGAGCAACAGAGAGAGAGCAAAGCACTGATCTGAGCGAGGAGCTTGAGGCATTTAGGTTTGGGTTTAGGTTTTTGCAAAATCAAGAGATAAAGAAAATGGGTCAGTCAGAGAAAGAAAAAAAAGCACCACAACCAGTTGTAGTGGTGGCGGTGGCGATGAGCAAGGAGGTAGAGCTCGAAGCTTTTGGCCATGAACGTTTTTTGGAAGAGAGAGAGGAAGCCTTGAGTTTTGGAAGAGAGAGGAAGCTTGGAGAATGTTTTGGAAGGGTTGGGGGAATCGGTTTTGATAAGGAAGTTTTGGGTTGAAGTTTTTTTTGGGTTTGTGTTCATGTGATTGAATATTTTGGTTTTGTGTTCTTTCTTGTTCATGTTTAAGATGAGACCAAATCTGAATTCAAGTGTATTTTAGGTTCTAATTTTGTTTTTTTTTTTTCATTTTTTTTTGTTAAAATAGATAAATTAATTTTCAAAATCAAAAGTTAATGTGGATGCTTATGTGTCTTTTTTTATCATTATTTTATGCTAACGTGGCATTTTTTAATATTATTTTATTAGCCACGTCATCATTTAATGTACCAACAGTGCACTCCATTTGCCACATCAGCAATTTCTATTAAGTGAGTAATGGTAAGGACCAAAATGAAACGCGTTAATTGATTTAAAGACTAAAAGTGGTGAAATGAAAATGTAGGGACTAAAATGAAAAAGATGCAAAATGTAAGGACTAAAAGTGCATTTACGCCTATATAAAATAAAGTTCTATCTTCCTCATTTTCCTGTTACAATACGCAATATACTAGAATCTCATTTGCTTGAACCCAAACTTTTAGCACTCCTAAAAACTCTTCAATGATTTGCAATAACAGTGAACTTAGTCGGATCAAATTTTTTGTTTTCAATAATAGTTTAATACTCAATACAAGAATACACAATTATTATTATTATTATTATTAGAATACACAATTATTATTATTATTATTTTGCTCTTAGCACAAGGATGATTTTTCTCTATTTAACTTAAGTAGAAGAGGTTTCAAGATCTAAGGTTTTAGTTTTGGTACAGCCGCGTTTCTTCTCTTTAAAAGTCATGCATAATGTAATCTATATATATATATATATATATAAAACCGAAGCTTTTCAAGCTCCCACATTTTTCCACATCAGCATTATTTAAAAAAAAAAACTATTTAAAAAAAAAAAAAAAAAATCTAAACACCGTAACTATTTATCCCCAAAACAAACCCGGTAAAATACAAAACCTATTTCAACCCCTAAACAAAACCCAATACAAAAACGCAAACTCAACAGAATAAACTCTATCTCCTTCAAACGCTATCTCCATCTCTCTGTCTTTGTCTCTCCTTCAAACGCAAATTCAACCCCTAAACAAATCTCTATCTCCTTCAAACGCTGTCTCTGTCTCTCTTCCCCTGCGACGGTAAACGAATTCAACTAAGCTACAAACGCTTTGCCTCACAACCAACGGCTACAGGTATAATCTTTTATATTAATTTTGGGTGTTTAATAGGATTTAGGTTCAGCTATTTTGTTTGGTTTTGATTTACGAAATTGGTTCAGATTTTGTTTTGCTTTAGAATTGGTTTTTATCAATACTCGAAACCCTAATATGGGTTCTCCCTCAATTTTGGTTCCTTTCAATATATCAAATTTTAGCAAGAGCAAGAGCAAGCCGAGGGAGAGGACTTGTGATTTCTATGATTCTAGGTTCATGATTTGAGATTTAAGTAGAGATTTTTGGATGACAATCTGTGTATGGGCAAAGTTCATTCTTCGCTTGATTCAGTTATAGTCTAATCCAGTCATGGGTAATTTGACATAATTACAACAATTTTTTATTTGTTTTCTATTATCTAGAACAAAATTGAGCAATTTAGGCTGAGGAAGTTTAATTTCTGTTTGTTACGGTTACTACGCTGCTTCATGCTAATGCCATCAGCAGGATTTTGCTAGAAAACCCTTTAGAGTCATTCATTATGTGTTGATTTATGCAAAAGAGCTATGCTGATTTTTTTATTGCATGCAATGTACAAGTTATAGGGCAATGCAATGGTGTAGTGTAACAATGGCTGGGTTTTTATGCTCTTTAATGCAAACTTTATATTGCTTGACATTACACAGAGTTGTCATGCATTGCAATTTGTATCTCATACACATGTGATACTTGGCTTGATTATACCCTGTTTGAGTGTTTATCCTTGGTTATAAATTGTGGATATTCTGCCTCCTTTCACCACGGTTTGGACTATTGTAATCAAAAGCAAAAGGTGACCTTAAGTCGCCAATGCCTAATTTCAAAGCCTTATATCAACATCCTAACCACCATTGTATCAATTGAAAACAGGGCAGCCAAGTAGGTGAATTTACAGGACAAGTCTGGAACTTTGGTAGAAGAAAGGGTGGTGAAAATGGACAAATATAGCCAAGGCTTTGTGGTTGAGTTTCTATTTCCTTTGATAATTTTGAGAAGCTGCCAAGGCTTTGTGAGTATTTGTTATCTATGTAATTGACTTTTAGAAAATTTTGTTTAATGATTTATATATGCTTCATAATTGTTCATAAGGAACTGTTAAGAAAATTTTAGCTTCACTACTATGACATTGATTTAAGGGGATCTTTGTAAGTATGTGTTTCCATGTTCTTACCATGACATACTTTACATGGTTTTTCATTTCACCACAACAAGCAATGGGGGATCGCATTCTAGATGTGTGAGGTGAATTAGGACTGACCATTTTTTTTAATATTTTTTTTTTTAAATTCAGTGGTGTGGGCATGGGAGGAAACCTTGCCGCTTTTACTTCAAAGTAGTTGTTTTCATGGTAAATTTTAATCAATCTCATACTCAGGTACATGGATAGGAGAATCGTCTAATACAGGTTTCTTTTAAATGTGCTAATAGTAGGAGCTTCTTTACTATTCTATTTTCTGTAGGTTATTTATAGCTCCTGACAGCGATTATATCTCCACAGCTATACAGTTCATCAATAAGGCAAGGCCATGGATTACATTGAGGTCATTGGCTGGGAATATGGTGCAAACATGTTGACGAAGTACTTGGCAGAAGCTGGAGAGAATACATCGCTTACAGCTGCCATGTGCATAGACAATCCATTTGACTTAGAGGAGGCTACAAGGTCCTTTCCTTATCACATGGCCATTGGTCAGAAGTTCACTGTTGGACTAATAGATATTCTAAGATCTAATAAGGTTGGTGATTGCTTTCAATCTTCTATCTATTTTGGTTCAAATGCTTTATGCCCCTCCATTCTAGCATTGTTTTAATGTTGAACAAACATAATCATTGATGTGGTATGCTTTGAATTGTGTTGGCCACCATTTAAGTGTAATAACTTATGCTTAATTTTTTAATTGGGAATAACTTATGTTTAATGTCTACTTAACTTCTAAGAACTATTTCAAGGCAAAGCAAAAGGGTTTAACGTGGAGATGGTTTTATTGGCAAAGTTTGTTCATAATTTTGAAAAAGCAATATCTATGGTATCTTAGCAAAAGAGACGTGGTTGGGAATGTGAAGATTCCTGTTCTCTTTATATAGGTCAAACTTATCTAACTTTAATACCATCATGCTTTAATTTTTGTTCAGGATTAGATTAGTCATGTCCTACATTTGTTTACTGTTTATAAATCTTCCTGTAAATACTCTGTTTATTTCAATCATTCTTGGCCTTTTTTGGTTAAAAAAAAAAAAATCAGTTAAAAGAGGTGGTTTATTAAAACTTATTTTGGAGCTGTGCTAAAATTTCCCATGATAACAATAATATGCAGGAAACCCCCAAATCAAAAACCGTAGCCCCTTTCTATCAAAAAAGAAAAAAAGAAGAAGAAGAAGGAAAACAATAGCTTCTCATCCGTTTCTCTCTCCAGTCTCTATGCTTCGCCTTTAGTGCACCTTCTCCTTTTTCTATGCTCCTAATGATGGTAAGCGATTAAAAGTAAATGAAGAGATTTGTTTTCTCTTTGTTTCACCTTCAGTTCAATTGACAACCGATTTCCTATTGGTTTTTTGTGAGCTTTGCAGAATTGGGATTGAAGGGAGCAAAATCAAGATGCCGTGGACGTCCTCTTTTGATTCAAATTCATAAAAGCTTCCTTACTCTCTTTCTCTCTCCATGTGGCATGAGGTCAAATATTTGCTTTCTCTGTTCTAAATAACAATTTATAGAACTCAATGTTTTATGTTAAATAAATATATGATGTACTCTTCTATATAATGCAGATTTGTTGTATTATGTTCTTTCTCTACTCTTTTTGAGTCATAGCAAAAGAATTTGACATTAGTAACTATATTCTATTTATTTATTATGAAAATAAGATTGTGATCATTATTGCAATTTTTTTATTTGTTTATTCATAGAATATATGTAACTATGAAAATATCTTCATTGCCAATGGATCTATGGTAGTGGTATTAATCTTTTCGGCATGTATGTATTTTTATGGAGCTAATATACAGGATTTCTTTTATTGGGCACAAGCATATTGTGTACTAGGTTTGACAATGTTTAATATTTGAATTATTGAAGATTTTATGTTATGCTTGGCTCTTTGCCATTTAGTTGTATTATTTGATTAGTGAGTCTTGAGACATTCTGATTTAGTCCAGCAAATGATAATTGCAATATTGTTTTTTTCTTTTTAAACAATCCCGTGCATCGCACGGGTTAGCGACTAGTTTATATAGATACACAAACTAAATTAATTTATCTATATGATTTGAGCAAGAATTCTTTTGATATATATATCTATACTACTATTTAAGAGGTTGTATCTGTTTGGACCGGATTTTTGTATGTTCCAAAATGCCCCTACAACCTACGTTTAAGTAGGGGCAAAACTTGAGGATAACAAAGTAAAAATATATCTTTAACTCTCATCTAAAACATTTTCTACAAAATAGGATCACTCTTCCACTAACCCACTTATTCAATTTCAAAGCAACTATACCTTTGTTATTTTTTTTTTTTTCCTTTTAAAAAAAGTTATCTTCAAATCATTTTTTTTAAACATCATCAAGTTTATCCAAAAAAAAAAAAAAAAAAAAAAAAAAAAAAAAAAAAAAAAAAAAAAAAAAAACTAAAGAGATATATATTACAATTTATCTGTATATATTAAGAGGATTCAGAAAGTTAGTTATTACTTTTTTTTTCTGTCAAAAATACCCCTAAATTAATTAACCAAAAACTTAAAAATGGGGTTAAAATAGTAAATTGACAAAAGAAAGTTAGTTATTGTTTTTTTTACTGTCAAAAATACCCCTACCTAAAATTTAAAAATGGGGTTAAAATAGTAAATTGACAAAAATAATAAATTCTTACTTTTACGTTGAAACGCTTTCCTGCCTCTAATAAACTCCTACTTTTACGTTAATTTAAATCCCACTTCTTCTCTCTAACTCTATACAAAATAGGATCACTCTTTTGTTAGTTTTAAAACTCCTCCAATCTACAAAACTCACCTCGCATATTCTTTTTTTTTTTTTTTTTTGTGATTAGAAAAAGTAGAAATCTCAAATTATAATAAATGCAAATTAGCACGTGCTTAGAGGCTAGTATGCGTGCTCAGAGGCTAGTATGCGTGCTCATAGTATGCATAATGTACGTGGTTGGTTCCTAGTGAGTTTATGGTTGGTTTTTTATTTTGGTTACGTCACATTTTAAACTGCTATATTAATTTATGCCCAATTTTGTTATTTTTGGCTGAAAAACCATTCCAGTCCAAAATTTTCAAACATCTCAATCAAAATCCAACACTTTGATTTTTCTTTCAAGGAAATGATCAAGATGGGTTCTTTTTGGTTCTGGACGATGAAGCCTATGGTGGTGCGTGAATTGAAGTGAGAGATAAACATAGGATTGAGTTTTATATTGGATTTGGGCTTGAATTTTTGGCAGGGTTTACGTTTTCTTTATTATTTTGTTTCTGTCACTGGAACAAAAATATCTATATATTATATCACACAAATGGATTTATTTATTTATTTTCAAAATGGCTTCTGAGCAGGATCAACTCCTTAACTAACTATGGATTTCAATTAGCTTTATTGGTAAAGTCTCTAATGGTTGAATAAGAGATATGGGGTTTAATCTCCGCGTATATCAAAAATTGATTGATGTCTTGGTCTGATGATAAAGAGCTATTATCAGAAACGGACGCCATAAGTTGAAACTCTCTTTGAAAAACTTCTTACTCTTATCAATTTTATCTCAAAGGGTTAATTCTCCACTTTATACCAATACACAATTAGAACTCTCTTACATAACAAAAGAGTCTAATTTAAAAATAAAAAATAAAAATAAAAAGATTAAAAAAAAATGAAATGCACCATTCTCTTTACCACAAAAAAAAGAAAAAAAAAATAAGGTAATCACCGTTGTTCAAACGTCCAATTTCACAAAGGAATCTTGAATATATTTTTAAGTCTAAAACTCTAGATGTCCTCAAGCTTTTTTTTTTTTTTTTTTTTTATTAGTGTTATAATTTTCCACTCATTTTAATTTGAGATTAATTTGCATGTTTGTCCTATAATATTATGCATTTGCAAACTACTAATACAACTTGGACTGTCATGACATGAGGCTAACTTCAATAAATGAACACTGAAATTGTGGGATCGGGTTAGTGTCATAATTTTTCATTCATTTTAATTTGCAATTAATTTATGTGTTTGTCCAATAATATTATACATTTGCGAACTACTGATATAGTTAGGAGTGTCATGAAGCTAGCTTTAATAAATGAACACGGAAATAACATTGAAATCATATGTTCATGTGTGGATGTGTTCATTTTTTGAGGCTAGCCTCATAACACTTTTGACTATATCAATAGTTCATGCATAATGTTATTTGACAAACATGTGAACCTCAAATTAGAATGATGGAAAAATTATAATACTAAACCAAAATAAAAAAAATAAGTCTTAGAGCACATGTATATATAGCACATGCAATAAGGCTAGTATATCTTTAAATTCTAGAAACTTAAATCTAAAGTTTATTAAAAAAAAAAAAGAAAAAAAAAACCACTATTACCAAGATTCACAGGAATTTTATACTCACAGGAAATTAAAAGTATTATTACATATATGATAATGTTGTACCTGGAGGCTAATGGAACCCAGGAATGTAAAAAGTCGGTGAGTCATGTGAAACCCTAAGGCCGTACTAGGGTTTGATGATGAGAACATCTTCAATTTGCGTTGTCTCTCTTTCTTGGTTAGCACACTTGCTTTGGTGGATCCAGGTTTAACATAACGTAGACTGAGGAACAATGTAATTATAAACTAAATTAGATTTTTGATGTGTAATTGTGTATTTATTAATTAAATACTATTTTATGATTAAAAAATTAAGAAAAAAAAAAGCATTGTATTTTTTTTAATTAAAAATATTACTAGCTCAATTGAGAAAATAAAATGAGGATCGATTCAGAGTCCAATCGGTTAAACAGACTAATTGGTTCTTGTTTTGGGCTACAGTTTAATACAATCTCTAAATGTCTTCATCCACAGGATTGGTAGGGCGAACCCAGAAGTGGGCTTTAGAAGTGGGCTTCAGGATTGATAGCACACTAGATTAATTTGATATATCACCAAGAAAATGGGTTATATTCATTAATTTTATGTCTAAAGAATTTTTCAAATTCATTGTTGTACCTTCACTCAAGAAAAAAATCACCAAATAATCTCAATCTAATTTGTTGTGCTTTAGATTTGTGGAGTGATGAATGTTGATTGGTATTTTGGATCCGGCTAAAGAGTGCTCTTAGAGAATTTGTTAATGAATAACTTTTAAAAAGTTTTGATATTATTTTTATAGGAAATATTAAAAAAAAAAAAAACAACTGTAAAAAAAATTAGTAACTTTTTTCCATTTCTTATGAAAAAATTTCAAACCAACATAATAATGAATGTGATTGTCGTCATTTTAACTATATCGTAAATTAGTTTTTTTTTAAGAAACATATCATAAATTAGTTAATAATTCATGTAATACACCAGAAATTTTTAGCATTATCTAAATATGAAATTTGGTAATTCATAAAAATGAAAATTTGATAATTATGATAGTTATTATTAGAAAATTATTTAATTGTTTTTGCTTATAAAACTATATAATCTAGCATTCGATATTTTTTATGATTGCATTTGTATATTTAACTATATAATTTAACTTCTCAAGAAAAAAAACTATATAGTTTACCATATAAAGAAAATATGATGTTTTATGATTTTAATGGATGAATTAAATGTAGAATATTTTAAAATCAATTAAAAATATATAGAATATTGTAAAAACAATATATTATGAAGTCAGCTAAAAATCAAATTATATATATATAAAAGATGAATGTTTGAAACTTTGAATTGTTTTTTTTTATGATTAATGACACATCAATTTGTAAGGTTTATATAGTAAAAATTGTAATATCTTTAGTTTGACTTTATTGATAATATATCAAATTTTCAACTTTTCGTGATTCACACTATTTCTTTTCTAAAATGGTTGTACTTTTAATTATTCTTTTAGTCTCTCTTGCAATTATGAAGAAGCCATTTTAGTCATATATTGTCAAAACTAGATTTTGAAATAAAATAAAAGATAACTTCCTAGTGGATTCTTTGATAATTTTCACAAAATTCCACAAAATCAATCATGGATGACTTTTACGATTTAAAAAAATGTCAAGTTTCACGTGTTCACAAGAAATCATTACTATATCTTGCCTCCCTCAGTAATGAGCATTGGAGAGATGCATAAAATCTCAGGTTGGAGGACAACAATATAATGAAAGTGAGTATGCCTTTGTTGGTCGAATCTGGTTATTCGCATGTTCAACATATAAACCTGTTAAGCACCTCATTAGATCGGATCAAATTGATTAGATTCGCAGGTTTGTCTGTTGTTAAAATTAGATTTCACAACAAATAGAAGATGATTTTTTAAACAAAATTTTTTATTTAAAATTAATGGGCATGTTTCTTTTTCTTTTTCTTTTTCTTTTTTTTCTATAAACACAATTAAACATCACATGACTAGCTGGAATAAAAGAAATTTAAATGAAACTTACCCAAAATTCTAAGATTTAAATAAAATCATCTTAAACTATAAAAAGAAACGTTTATTTAATTTTATTTATAAAAACTTTGAGGTTTAAGTAAATCATTTTAAAAAATTAAGCTTTAAAAGAAATATACTGAACTCTCTCAAGTTTTTTTTTTTTTTTTTTTAAAGATTTGAACGAATGAGAAATTTTACTTGTGGGGTATTTACATTTATGGTCCTAGTCCTACTTTCTTTTTTCCTTTTTTATTATTTATTTTTTGAACGAATTAGGAGACCATCCATTTTCTCTCTGTCTGGGCTAATGTTGGGCCAATATGGTTCTGGTTGATGTCAAACCCTCAGGACTCAAAGCAGAAGCTAAAATCCAATGGACCACTTAATTGGGTGCTTATTGGTTTGCTTTTTCAACGTTCTCAGCCCGCAAGGACTCTTTGGAATCCAGACTTGTTCAGGAAGTCCGGAAGTGCAAGGAAAATTCCAACAGCAATAGTAAAAGTAAAAAGGGGAAATTTTAACGAAATATTGCTTTGTATTTTTACCTTTAATTTTGGGGTAAGTAGGATTTTGTTTGACTAGAATTTTTGAAATTTTAGCGTTTTATGACCTTTTTGTATTCCTCAGATTTATTATTGCTTATCTTATCTAGTACAATTAATTTCAATTGAAAATGTATTAAGTTCACATAGAGACAGAGGCATGTGGAGTGTAGGGGTTAAGAGTTGGAGTTCAAATCTCCAGAAAGGAGTTTCACACACATATACAGTTAGATTAGATTAGATTAGAGTAGAATTTCTATCTTGTAAAAAAAAAAAAAAAAAAAAAAAAAAAAAAAAAAAAAA